>NC_029774.3:125932620-125958900 GCF_000817695.3 Arachis duranensis
TAAATTATTAATTTATATTTTCATTATATTTTTTATTGTATCACAAACTATTATTTTCTATAGACGTATCTATCATTGTCTTACCGCCGCTGTTTTATTGCCTTGTTATATATATGTAGGGTGGAAATCGGCCGAGCCAAGTCGAACTTTACTTTTAACGAGTTTGGCTATGTTATAAATAGATGGATCAAACCTAGGTTTATTATCTCTCAAACCTTTTTCTAGACTTGAGTCCGGCCTGTTTAAAGTCCGCAATTCCACGAGCCTATTTAAAAAGTCTATTTCGTGAATTATAACTCAAAAATTTGTAAAGTATAATTTGTTTAAATATCAATCATCATAACTATACTTACAATCCAAAATTTTTTTTAAAAAAAAACCTACAATCTTAACTAATCTTGACCATTAATTTTTTTAATTTTATTTTGTATATAATATAAGTAAATAATTGAAAGTCTAACCTAAAAATAATTTATTTTAATAAAAAAAATATTTTAACGAGCCGGCTTAACAAATTTTGTAGAATTTTTTTAGCCAAATCATGAACTTTTGATAAATAGCCCAACCTACTTCCACTCCTATATCCTTGCAATTTGCTAAATGCACAAACAAAGAACAAAGAGAAAAGAAAATTGAATTTATTTCTTACAAATTACCACTGTATAACTACAAGAAAATAGAATATTTGTAACAAAAAATTTGTATCAAATTTAAAATTGTTACAAAAAAATAATATTTTATAATAATAGTTTTTTATTGTTACAAAAGAATAATGTTTTGTAACAACATTACAAGTTGTTACAAAACATAATAATATTTTGTAACAATCTATTTTATTTTGTTACAAATTATGTTAATTTTTGTAACGATATAGTGTTTTGTTACAAAATATTGTAATATTTTGTAACAAAAAAAATAAGTTGCAAAAATTTAAAATATTTTGTAACAATTTTTTTTTGTTTCAAAAATTCCAATTGTTTTGTAACAAAATAATTTTTTGTTTCAAAATTTCCAGTTGTTTTGTAACAAAAAATTAATTTGTCACAAAATTTAATATTGTCATAAAATTCAATATTTTACACTACAAATTTTTTAATAATTAGTGGAGATTTTTTAGTGAGATTTTTTAAAAACTTACACAAAATATTTTATTTGTGATAAATTATAAAATTTTCCTACATAATTTTAAAAATTTCCCCACTATTACACATAATTAAAATTCTTAACTCCCTCCAAACAAACCTTAAACCTCTCAGCCATCGCAGTGTGAGAGAGAAGATCTCGTGAAAATATGCAAGAGGCTAGCTTCAACTCTAAAGCTCGCAGTCGTCGCTGCCTCCATCGCCGCCGCCATCACCACCACCATATCTGTGAGCTCCTTGTCATGGTGGCTTGTGCTTGTACTGATCCAGGAATCTCCACCAATGTTTGTATTTCCAATGGCTACCGGGATCCCAAACTAGGCGCATAACGCTTTTGAGCAAGTTGAAGCAAGTGACAGGGCCCTATGAGTGTCGATTGTGGAGATGAATTCCAGGGTCCCAAACCTTGCTTTTACACCCGTCTTCTTGTGGATCACCATTGTTCCCACCGGGTGGCAAGCAATCTGAATTCTCACAGAGACATCCAAACAACCTTCTAGACCCATTCAAATTAGCTCTATACTAATCCTTGCATTTTAATTTGGAGCATGCAACCATACTGAACCTTGCTTGACATCTCTTGTCACTAACCATCTTCCTCTTACTCTTAATGCCACAAAGAGCTCTAAGTTGACCATCCGTCTCTAGTAGCCCATATTCAAGTGGGAAAGTACAGGTTAAGGATATGAATTTTACCCACTTAAATGTTGTATTGGATGGTGATGGCTTTGGAAGAGGTCTTGCAAGCTCCACTCCCTTGTGCTCTCCTTTGAATTCTTCTATCTCTTTGCAAGCTTTCTCAATTTCTATCTCTTCCTCTTGGTAGCTTTCTTTTTCAACTAACTCTTCATTAACCTTGGTCTCAGAGCCAGCTACTTTACCACCGCTCAACTGAATATCCGTGCAGTCTTCTCTTGGCTTCACCACTATATCACTTGAAAATGTACTTGCAGACCTCTCAAGTAATTGCTTGCTCATTTGACCCATTTGCATTTTCAAGTTTCTAATGGAGGCTCTGATTTCCTGCATAAAACTCATCATCATCTCCCAATTAGGATCTTCTTGGGATTTAGAGTTTGCCTGCTGAGTTGATTGAAACTGGTGGTTATTAAAATTATTCTGTTGAAAATCACCCTGAGCATTCACCATGTAATTAACCTCTTGAAGAAGATTTTGGGCGTTGATAGCTGGGACTTGCATGTCACCCATCTGTTGAGTAAGTAGATTTAATTGCTGAGACAAAAGCTTGTTCTGAGCAAGAATGCATTAAGAGTTTCTACTTCCATAATACTCTTCTTCTGAGAAGCTTCAATATCTGATGGTGGCTCTTGACATGGGTAGAAAGATGATGGTTCTTGTTAGTTGGAACATTGAGCATTGAAATTTTTTTAGTTTTGATTTTGCCAACCAAAATTTGGATAGTTCTTCCATCCACCATAGTATGAATCACTACTTGAGTGTAAGTAGTAACCCACGTGATCTTTCTCCATTATTTTTCCTTAGCACAAAACACCAAACAGGATTAAACGCACCATGTGGTTGACAAGCAAACAAAGAAGAAAGAACATAAAGGAGATTTAAACTAAAAAAATAAAACAATTAAGGGGACACCAAACTTAATTTCAAAATTAAGAAAAATATTAATGCTATTTATTTATTTAAAAAATATATATATTTTTTAAAACAAAATAAAAAAGGAAACGATAAAGAAGGAATAGGGGAGGGGGAAGTAAACCAAAGAAAGTGTAACGAAAGAGAAAAAAAGACATAAAGTTTTTTTTAAGGAAAGGAAAAAAATTAAAAAGAAGTAAAATAATAATAAAAAAAAAGAAAACAGGGAAACGAAGGCGAAAAACAAAAACGGAAGAAAGGAAAAAAAATAAATAAATAGTGAAATAAGGAAAATTAAAATTAAAATTTTATTTTTTTCTAAAATATTTAAAACAAATTTTAAATAAAATTAAAAATAAAACGCCTAATCTAAGCAATCAAATAACTAATAGTTGTCAATCACAGTCAATCCCCGACAACGGCACCAAAAACTTGGTGTGAGTAGTTTACAACCCACACTTACTAACCGGCAAGTACACTGGGTCGTACCAAGTAATACCTTACGTGAGTAAGGGTCGATCCCACGAGGATTGATGGATCAAGCAACAATGATTGATTGATTGGCTTAGTTAGGCAAGCAGAAATTGATTTTGAGATGTTCAAAAGGTTTAAGTTCGAATTCAAAATATCAAACGTATAGACAATTAAATAAATTGGGAATAAAATATGAATAAACAGTTAAGGTTTCAGAGTTATCTATTTTTCCGGATTAACTTTTCTTACTAACTATTTTAATTATGTAGGATTTAATTTATGGCAAACTATATGTGACTAGACCCTAATTCCTTAGACCTTCATAGTCTCCTCTAAAATTCATTAACTGCCAATTTCTTGCTCAATTAATTCCAATTAAAGGGTACATGATCAAATTTCAGTTTGCATGCCACAAAAACTCTAATTACCCAAAGAATAAAAGGATTATATGTCACATATCCCATTAAATCCAGATAATTAGAATTTAGGAGAATATGTTTTCAAGCTGTTGTTCAAGTATAGAGCTTTTCCAAGTTATACAAGAACTCAAATAGAAAGAGGGTCATACTTTTGTTCCACCCAAATTCATAAGATAAAGAACGAAAACAATTCTTAAATATAAATCCAAAACATAAATTAAAATAGAAAAAGCAATAAAATCAATCCATACAAATAGACAGAGCTCCTAACCTTAACAATGAAGGATTAGTTGCTCATGGTTCAGAGAAGAAAACTAGGATTGTAAATTTATATAGAATTCCCTAATGGAATCTCCCTAATGTAATGTTCCTAATAGAAGAGAAGTCTTCCCTTTTTATAACTAATCCTAATTAATTTAAAATCTAATATTTTAAATTAAGATAATATCTTTTCCTATTTTAAAAACAAAATTGAATTTAAATCAGAATTAACTAATTACTCCGCGTCTTGTAACGTGGAGACCACTTAGCTTTACTGGATCTGCGCCTAACTTGGGTGCTAAAATGGGACCCAGAAATCACCCCCAGCGGTTTCTACGTTTTCTGCACGTGGCGCATGTCACGCGTACGCGTCAGTCACGCGTACGCATCGATAGTCTCTTCCGCAACTCACGTGGACGGCGTCGGTCCACGTCGCTGAGCAAATCTTCAAATCACGCGTATGCGTCAGTCACGCGCACGCGTCGCCATGGAAAGCTCCAAATCACGCGTACGCATCAGTCACGCATACGTGTCGCTCCTCGCTGAAATCTCTTTTGATTCTTGAGCTGCAGAAACTCCATCAAATCCAGTCGAATGCTACCTAAAATAAACAAAATTGCAAAAGACTCAAAGTAGCATCTATATTGGCTAAAAGATAATTAATTCTTTATTAAACTCAATAATTTATATGCAAATTCACTAGAAAAAGATAGGAAAGATGGGCACGCATCAGTTTACAAGATATTCTTAATTGTATAACAAGATCTTGTATACGTAAAAAATGTTATAGAGTAATTCAAAGGTTTTTTTATTATGTAAAAAACAACGACAATTAAAAATTTAAAAATCTTTAGTTACATATTGTTTTGTAAGAGAATTAGTTAAGTTTAATAGTTCTAACATGTAACATATATAATTAAAAGTTTAACGATAATCCAAAAATTTAATATATTTATAAATATTAACATAATTAACGCTTAACTAAAATAGATATCCTGGCTAGACTTCAAGGGGTGTTGTGCAAAAGGTTTCATTGATCTTAGACAAAGCAGGTGACTTAAAATCCACTACAATTTAGGAACCCATCTAACGGGTTCAGGCCATCAGTGTGGCACATTTACCTATTTTATTTTACCAAATGTAGTAGCCCAAAATAAAATACTGCTAAACTGCATGCAACATAACAAAACCAAAAGGTTACAAGCAATGATAGAAGGAATGTTTGGAATCACAATAACACGTCAGGAGAACGAAATTCGTCCTCACCCATGAGGAGTTTTAAAAAAAAATAACAACCCTTTACTATGTTAACTTAGATGGTCAGGCTTTGGCTGCTCATGCTGCCGGCTGTTGCATCCTCTTGCCCGCCATCCTTGGTGTCACATCCATCACTGTCGAAGTAGCTCTTCACTGAGTTATCCCAGAAATATCCAGCCTTCTGACATATCTCCTCCCTTTTAAGGTTCGACTTTGACATAACCAGATCCACAGCCAACCTCATCCAAGTTTCATCATCAACCCTCTAGAAACAATAAAATGAGCAACTGCGTTGCTTCCATACAGGTTCAAAGCTTTAGGGCTTTTCCAAAACATATTGCATCACACAATGACTCATAAGTCACTAGATCACATACACATACGTAATAGTGGTCAGGAAGCAAAAATCAAACGGGTTAAAAGAACATACTTATACATACCTCCAAGTCAAAGAATCCCTATAGATGTGACAGCTCCATCCATTGAGCAACCCGATGCCACAATCATTGGACTTTGGTGCTTGTTGACCCGTCGTAGGCTATAAAAATTTGAAATCAGTGACTTGTGGTGGTTTGCTTTCTGACCTGTCATAGAACTTTCCTTCTCGCAGCAATTGTTGGATGTACCTGGCCTGCAATGCCAAATGGAAATGATACTCAAGTATAGTAAAATTAAAGAATGCCGGTCATGTTTATTTAGTATAACAAAAGGGATTGTCACGCGGTCAAACTACCACAAAATATATCTGGTTGATCCTGGCGTCACGCGTGTTTTGTGACTTGAGAGAGTCCAGATAAATCAGTGATTTGTTCTGGATATCGATGATCATTAGATACCAATGACGATTTAAGTGCATCGGTACAAAGATCTGTGGGAAAAAAAGTTTAACATTCGGCAGGGACATCTATAGATGGATGAAACCACAAATGCATAGTCCTTTGGAATACAGATGTGTACCTTCGTGAGATCATCAGTCCAGCCCATGTAGTGTTGTCTGATGAAGGACAATGTCTCCTAGCAGAATGCGACAGAGTTCAGGGCTACCTGCTGTAATATCAATATTGTCCGTTAGTTTCCATATTGGCACTCGTGATTACAATATACATAACACAAGTTGAAGTAGTTGGTAAAGGGTTGCTAAAACATCGTTTAAAAACTTAATATAGTCGAGCATGGTTAAAAATAAATTGGGCGGACAGACAACATCATTCGGGGTTGAGGCGACATACTGCGAATGTCGTTAGAAGCCACCAGATGTGCCTATCTGCTCGCTCATCAGTCAGCATAGTAGCCAGCAGAGTCAGCACCTGCACATAGCGTCACAGTCAACGTAAAAAGTTATTGTTAAAACAAAGCTTATGAATACAACCAATTAGACTAAGACAAGTAAGAGTGAGCCGACTAAATGGTAGTTCAGAATACTTTACATCGTCCACAACTTCCTCTCCAGGTTGCAATGTCCACAAAGCTTGCCTGTCTCCCTGGCAGTGTTCATTGGGGATCAGCACCTCCCTGTAAGCACCCATCAAGCGAAATTATTAGTCATTGAAAGAAAACTGTAGCAAAGAATAGTTGGAAAATATAACAGCAATGTAAACGGGAATAAATTTACTAGGACATCAACGTAAAGCTAGCAATGTGTGAAATATGAGGAAGGAGTAGTAATTAAACTAGCCTAGGGGAGGATTGCGGCAGACATACTCAGAACAGTGATTACTCCATACTTTGTTCTAGGGCCGTAGCCCAACAAGGCCCAAAAAGTTGAGAGGATACATGAGGTTCAAAGCATGGGAACTTATGCAAGGTGTTTACTCCTTATTTGATTGATGTTTAACAACAATTAAACTATGTTCTTATCATATATCAACTAGGCTGTGATATTCAATGTAATTCGATAAATACATTACAACAAATTATTCATGCTGGTTATTTATAATGCATGGTTTTGGTAATTATTATATATCAAGTACTTTTCCGTTGGACTTGATGAACCTTTTTATTTTTAATGGACCTAGAAATTTGAGTGGAATGGATCAACCAAAATCCTAATTTTTTTGGGATGCAGCATATATAGAGACTGCACCATGGGCCTAAGGCCTTCTTTTAAGTTTCCCATTTCTTACCCAACTTGATTTTTTGGTGGCCAAAACACGCATGCTTGTTTGAGTTTCCCAGAAACCTAAAAATAAATGGGTTTGGGGGGTGGGGGAGCAGTTGGACTGAATTTTTTGGGATTGACCAAAAAACGAAAAACGTTGGCGAGGAGCCACGCACAAAATTATGGATGTTACCAACTAAGAAAACCTTCAAGTAATGAGCTAATAAAAAATACACAGTGCTACACAGATGGCTTATGGTGATACTTCATGAAAGAATCAGATTAGAAATCTCCAATGAGGAATGAAAACACAAATTTAAGATGCATACGGTGATGGAAGTTTAGGTTTACTAAAGCACCTTTACAAACCACAAGGACATGCAAGTAACAAGTGAAGAAATCAAACTTTTAAAGTAATTTGAAGAATGAGGGAACGTACTTCATCGATAGGTTCTGACTGAAAACGTACGCAGCGATCGCTAACTCAACAG
This sequence comes from Arachis duranensis, assembly GCF_000817695.3. NCBI lineage: Eukaryota > Viridiplantae > Streptophyta > Magnoliopsida > Fabales > Fabaceae > Arachis > Arachis duranensis. The sequence continues at coordinate 125,940,374 of NC_029774.3, forward strand.
TCACAAAGTTGACACTGGCGGGGGGACGGAACACAACGTCAATACACTGCACAGGTATCCGGCATGGTATTTTATTTCTCCCACTCACAAACGTCATGTAAACTACACAAAGGCGGGAACTAAGGAAGGTTATAGGACTTATGTGTGGGAGGTCTCCACCGTCCATGAAGTTCGATGCACTAACTCGATAAAAGAGAGGGACTTCCTTATCACCGTGGGCACGAATAGGATATGGACTGCAATCATTGCCAGAAACGAACTCTAGCCGCTGCTATAAAAAAAATTTCAAATCAATCCGGGAAACAAAGAAGCGTTAGCTCGTGATAAAAAAATCTATACATGTTAAGAACCTCCAAATAAAACAGTATTCAAGTGAGAGAACAACAGTGAGTCCTTGCAGCATTGCTACCTTGAGTGGTTGTTGCTTAATAGTGCTAGACTGTGCTGCAGGCCTTGTACCCTTGTTGTTGTCAGTATTTTTTGCAAGGTCAGGATTTGTGTTTACAGCATTCATCCCAGCGCCGATCTTGGCTATTATAGTATCGACATCGTTGGTTAAAGCCACCGCGTCGACATCCTCATAGGGCAGTGACAAACCCCATTTTGACGGTTTATCTTGTATTGATTACATGCTTTTTAGGACTTAAAATAGCTAAATCTAATTCTCCTTGATTCCATTAGATGCCTTGATATGTTTGTTAAGTGATTTAAGGTTTAGGAGGCAAAGATTGGATCAAGGGAATGAAGAAAGAAGCATGAAAAGTTGGAGAACTCATGAAGAAATGAAAGAACCGGAAAGCTGTCAAGCCGACCTCTTCGCACTTAAACCACCATAACTTGAGCTACGGAGGTCCAAATGATGCGGTTCCAGTTGGGTTAGAAAGCTAATATCCGGGGCTTCGAAACGATATAAGATTTGCCATAGTTTCTACAAGTATGGTGTCGCGCACGCGCATAGTACGCGCATGCGCCGTTGCTGCCACCTAGTCCACTTGAAGTAAAACGTGGCCAGCGATTTTAGAAGCCTTGTGGGCCCAATCCAACTCATTTCTGATGCTATTTAACCCAAGGAGTGAAGAGGGAAACACATGTTAGTTACCATTAGTTATAGTTTAGTTTTAGAAGTAGTTAGAACTAGTTTCTAGAGAGAGAAGCTCTCACTTCTCTCTAGAATTAGGATTAGGATTAGGTTTAGTTCTTAGATCTAGATTTAGATTCATCTTCTTCTACTTCTATCTTCTCAATTCCTTGTAGTTACATTCATCCTTCTCCTACTCTTTTGGTGTAAAATCTTTTATGTTGTTCTTATATTTTGTTGTAGATCTAGTATTGTTCCTTCTACTTTCTTTCAATTCAATTCAAGGTAATTCATAATAATTGTGTTTCTTTTGATTGTTGTTGTTAATTTCTTTCAATAATTGTTGTTAGATTCTCTTCTTGTTGTCAAATTGCTTCGCTTTTCTTTTGTGCCTTCCAAGTGTTTGATGAAATGCTTGGAAGGATTTTAGAGTAGAATTTTATTCTCTTGGCTTGGAAAGGTAACTAGGGAACTCCCTTTAGGAGTTGATTAGGACTTGAGGAATCAAATTGATTCATCCACTTGACTTTCCTTCATGGTTAGAGGTTAACTAAGTGGGAGTAATGGATAATTTGTTATCACAATTGAGGAGGATAACTAGGATAGGACTTCTAGTTCTCATATCTTGCCAAGAGCTTTATTAGTTGTTAGGTTATTTCCCTTGCCATTTATAATTCTTGTCTATAATCTCAAAAACCCCAAAATAACTCACGACCAATAACAAGACACTTTATTGTAAATCCTAGGGAGAACGACCCGAGGTTTAAATACTTCGGTTTATAGATTTTAGGGGTTTGTTACTTGTGACAAACAATCTTTTGTATGAAAGGATTATTGATTGGTTTAGAAACTATACTTGCAACGAGATTTCATTTGTGAAATTCTAAACCGTCAAAAATCCAATCATCAGGCAGCTTCGGCTTTCGTTGCCACTCCTTCTTTTGCTTCTTTGCATCGTGAACAGCAAGACCTTTAGTTGAACCATATCTCTCCTGGTGCATTAGCAGCCTTTCTCATCCTTTTGCATATTCCGACCACAGTATCTCTAGTAAGGTTCCGTGACCATCGACCGTACGCTTAAGCTTCTTAATCTTCTCTGCCTGAGTCTCAACTATAGATCTAGTTGCTCCATCAGATCCGAGCAAAATCTGGAAACCCAAAGAAAACAAATATCTTAAAATAATATAGACACACAGTTGAAAGATAAAATCAACAAGAGAGGTCCATTTGAAAATGATCCTTAAGCAACCCACCTCACGCACTTTGTTGAACACGTCGACGATAGGATCATCTGATGTGGAAAATGCATCCTCGGTCACAGCCAGCATCTGCTTCGCCTCTTCCACATCGGAGTCATCTTTCGAGGTCACATGAGGACCCCCAACCTTCTGCAGGGTAGCCTTCCCCTTGTTTTTCATGTCTGCCTCCAATGACGCAGAGCAAAGAAGATTTTACCAACGTACTTGGCGCCAAGTTTACACGGGCCAAATAAAGAGATTCTCAGATGCAGTATGTTGGAGATATGCCTTACCTCATAATGAAAAGAAAGGCTTGGTGTACTACAGAAAATTCACACTCTCAAAGAAGCATACTTTTGTATTAGACAGCAAAAAGCACTAAAGGAGGTCTACTTTAGAGAGAGAGGGTTTGAGATATAGGATTTTTGCTTCGCACACATTCCGAGGTATTCATTATGTGATGTTGCTTCCAAAACACCTTCTTCTACTGCAATACTCAACCCTACAAAAGAGTGATTGATTGAATACAAATGTCATTCATCAAGCCCAACTTGCAGGGCCGACTAAAAACCTATATTTGCATCAGCTTGCGACTACATCTACTGCCACCCTATTATCAATTTTTGGTCCGTTAGTTTATTTGTAACTTAGTCACCAGAACCACAACCTTATGGCACCGTGATTTCCGCCCTCTGAGTTTAACTTTGCTAATTATGGAACAAGTTGGATACACGGATCAAGTTGACATTAACATATTTTAGTTTGGAAAAAATGTTGGGGCTGAAGCAGCATCTTAGAAAATACTTATTTCTTTTGAGCAAAAACTTTTTCATTAGTATACCAACATGAAAGAGTTCCCTGGTTAGAATGGAATATTTTGTTATTAGGCAAAAAATAAGATACTGTCTTCTGTTCAACTCCTTTTGTTGAGTTATGAAATTAACTAAATTAATTAATGATGACAAACATTATTTTTTGGCAAAATAAATAATTAGTGTTGATTATAAATAAGTATATGTTACTAATTATTTATTATATGTTGCAGGCCAAAACTTAGTCTAGCAGCCCAAATTGAAATGAAGATAACATAGCAAGGCTGGTGGGTCAATAAATAAACGAAGCCCATAAGAAAACAAGGCTGAAAAAAAATCAAAACGGACAAAAAGAAGTGATCTGTCCAAGCCTGATTTAATTTCAATTCCCTCCATCTTACTCCAACCAAAGCAACGTTCCCCTCTCTTTTGTCATAGTCAAATCAGAACTTCAGAAAAGTAAGAAAGAGAAAGAGAGAGAGCTTCCTCCCTAAGCAAATCATCGAAGAAGCAAGAAAGAGACATTAAGCTTGAAAGGCATATGTCTTTTCAACAAGTTCAAACCAAATCAAGCTTAGGTTAAAGGTAACCCATTTCCTCTTGCATGCATCAAAGTTTCTTCTCTTCTTCCCAACACTCTGCTCGATCCGAAATGGGATACAAAGGAAAATTGATCACTATTTTTTACTACTACAAATCCACGGTCACAAGAGATTCTTGGGGACCAAGTTGCATCTCTATTGTTCAGATTTGGTTGACCATTGGAAGACAATTTTGGTTACTCCTTCATGGCTTTCGGTCAAGTTGGAGAAGTCAGAAGCAAAGGTCCTACTCTGATGTTTAAGGAGAAAAAGTGAATATGTGGGTTGGTGAAGCTCAAGGCTCAAGGTGTTGACCTTGGAAGAAGAACCCAACAACATGTAAGGAGTTAAAAGAAGACTTCCTGCTCATTTAGAAAGCAAGAAGCGATAACCAGAGTATTGAGGTTTTGTTCTGAGAAGTGATCTTTGAAAAAGTTCAACTAACTGGACAGTGTAACCTAATCAAAGGTGCATTCCGCTAGTATGAAGAACTGAATCAGAGGCTTGCTAATCTGGTTTTTCGCATAGCACAGAGGCTGTTGATGAAGTCAATCTCCTTCATGTTTTACTGATTGTAATGTGCTTTTCTATGTTTATCTTTCTGTAATTTCTTGTGAGAAAAGGCATTGTGAGGAAGCTCAAGTAAAAGCCATGAGTGAAAAAAGGCTGAGTGATACACTTGAGAGAAAAGCCTAGAGTTATTTTCTGATTTCTTTAGGTTGGTTAAGTGTCTTGTATCTTGTACCTGTTAGGCATCCCTTTCTTAGTTGGGTTAGCACTAAGAGTGAATAGTTATGTGTTAGCATAGCCAATGTCAAGTTAGGTTAGAACTTGAATGCGAAATTAGTGTATGTAATACTTTTAACTATTGTGAAAATTCCTCCATTGTTGTGGAGGAGACTGGACGTAGGTTGCATAGCACAAGGCAACCGAACCAGGATATATGCTGGTGTTAGCTTTTCTCTTCTCTGCTGTGTTCTGTTTTCTGATATTCATGAGACAAAAATAAATTATTTCATAAATTTCTGCTGCTGAGTACAAACAGAATCAGAATTGAAAGTTTTGTTTTAAGAAGGTTATAACAGCAACTTAAAAGGAAGGCATAGATTCAACCCCCCTTCTCTAAGCCTACCACAACCTTCACCTTTAGATATTACTTGTGCAATGAGTTGGATATAAATTCTCATGATAACACCTGTATCTAACCCCAAAATGAAATGGCATAACATTAACGACTAGATTTAATTTAAGTAATTACACAAAACATGAGCAACACAGCAACAATAATATCAGTTTCAATTGGAAATTTGCCAGCCACCCAATAAGTCTAGCCACCAAGGAAACATTAACAACATACAGCCAAATTACTAGTTCTAAAATACACTAACATAGAAATCCCAAAGCCTGGCATACCTCCATCCAAAACATGCATTACATCCTCCAGCATGCAACCTATTCCTCTAACATCTCCCCAAACATTTCAATTTGTCCAGAAAGTTCCTCATTTTCTTTTTCTAGTATACGAATTCGCTCCCATAATCTACCCACTTCGTCAGCCCTCGATTGATTCAAACTTTCTTTGACCCGACCCAAGATACGATAGTTGTAATCATGAATGGTATAACCAGTAGCAACAAGAATTTTATCAAGCATTGTGAACGAAACTTCTTAACGAGCAACACGTTCCTCATAACACAAAGGACCATGAGCCACGAGATCTATACCTCTGCTATTGTGAGGCAGAACCACTGTGAATTCGAACAGCACACGCTCATCGTTCGTGTTGATTTCCTGAGGAACAAAAAGCGGAGAACCAATTTGAAAGATGAACACGCCCTCATCAACATCAACTCCATGTCTTCCAGATACACAAAATTGTCATCTGTCCTCGTATACTTAACTGAACGAACCAAACCAATTTATTATTTCAGAATAAATTAAAATCTATATCATTACCAAAACTCTGCATTTACAGGAGTGCTACATAAAAAAAAACCGATTCAAGATTAAAAATTATAAAAATGATCTTCGTACTCACCAGTCACTCAAGTGGGGTTGCTGCCACCACTACTATCTCCACAGTCCAAATTCTCAGCATGCATGACGACGGAAGAAACTTTCTAAGACGAACGGAGTGAACAGAAAGCACCTTCTAGCAATTTTGACGGTCTTCTTCTCACCGGTTGAGGATGTGGTGTTGGCCGACGAGCAGGAGGAGATACGGCACTACGCAGCCAAGCCAAGGCTTCCAACAGATCATGGAAGCCACGATGTTCATTGTTCCGGAACCCGTTCACCTGATGCTCGCATTCCTCCCATGACCTGTAAATGCCTGGGACACGTCCTCTTCGAACAGCATAGAAGGAAAAACGACCAGCTTCAGTCGCCATGAGCATTAGCACATGCAACTGTGAAGGTATCTTCGAAAATTACAGGGGAAACCAAGATTGCTGACACCACTATGAAAAGTATGAGGAAAGCATTTTATACTTCATTTTATCCATTAACACCCCCTCCCACCGGCCCAACAAAAATAAACGTGAAGCTAAATGCACATTCACCTTAAACAAATCATACTCACATAAAATGGTAAAAACGATCCTTTTTTTAATTGTTTGTTTAGGCACATTTAAAAATATGTGTAACGAAATATAAATTAGTAAAAAAATATAGATTATAAATACGATTGAATCAGCAAGTAAATTAAGAACTAAATTTTTAAATTTAGAAAAAGGGAAATATTTTAAAAATATGAAACAAATACTCAACTCGTAAAAATTTATTACATTCTCAAAATATAAAAGTATTAAAATGACAACGACATAAAAACAAAAACATAATACTTTATATTTATAACTAATAATGAAAATAAAAAATATAAACAAAAACATATAAATATATGTTTTTATATTTGTATAGTTTATTATAGTTAATTAACGAAAAGGTAATCAGAATTTAACAAAAAATAAATATGTGAAACTGTTTATATTCACTTGCATTAATTTCATTAAAATCGCGGCTCATTTTTTTAGAGTAATATATAACTTTGCATTCATTTTTGGCCTTTCTTGTTGTTCAAAAAAATTATACTTATTTCTAGAATTGTCAACCAATCATAGCTTAAACGTTTGGCTATTATTTTATGATATAAAATCATACAAAAAATACTAGACAGTCGGTATCTCATGTAATTTTAACCAATTCTTAACATAATTTGGATACATGATGCAACTACTACTCAATTGAACAGGAAAATAAGATCTTTGCTTTCATTTTCTCCAAATTGTTTTTTTTTTCTTAATAAAAAACCAATATAAATAAATCAAAAACTGTATCAAAGGCCATGATAACATGTTACTTTCTTGAAATCGGAAACCAAAAAAATTTAAGAATCCTCAACTTTATTCATTAGATAGGTAATCATTATATGTAGTAGATTACATTCCCAACACATGTCAATCTCAAAATAAAAATACATGTTGTTCACCCCAAACACTTACGGCCACTGCTAACGCGTCCACTCTTTACTTTTATCGTGATTCGTGCAATTGAAAAGCTTCTGAAGTCCTCTTTGACTCTTCGATAATCCATCCTAAGCTCCTCATTTTTTTTGTCAGACCTAAACTCATCTATTTGAACTCACAATATATGCTAGATGCATCATCATGATAACCCAAAACCTGCCATAAATAATATTAGTAACATCGTAATTAAAATAATAAATAATTGACATGCTAACAATTTCGGATTTTTTATTTCATTATTGATGAAGAACAAAACCCGTATTGTGTGCATGGTCGACACGCGTCAAACCCCTGAAGCCCGTGAATAAGGTGATGGTTTGACTGTCTCTCTCCCGCCAATGTGCACAAACTTCCCCAATTTGCATACATTTTCAGAGATAACCACAGTTTCACACATTCCTTTCCTTCTACTCTTTAATACTTCTTCAGTTCTATCCTTCCAAGCTTCCTCTTGCAGACTTCGTCTTCATTTGTTAAATTTATTGTTTCTTCAAGAATTAACAAGTAAGTTATTTAAATATTATTAATATAATTAGTAGATTAATTGTGTATTTTTTTATTTGAAATAGAGATAATGTGATAATAATGTGTATAGTTGTTATTTAAATTAAATAGTATTTATTTATTAGTAGTTGAAAAAAATACATAAATAAAAATTATACCTTTATTATATATTTAGATGAATGATGGTGATGTTAATTAGTAATTAGTATTAATTAAATATATTTTAAATTTAAATATAATTTTGTAGTTAGGCTATTTAAATCTGAAAATAAAATATAATTGTGATTTTAATTTATATGTTAAAAAGTTTAAATTTTGTAGTTAGGCTATTTAAATATGTTTTAGTTTTAATTTTATATTGATATTTGAATTTAAATATATTTTGAATTTATATATATAAGTAAATTTAACGTTACTATATTTTAGCTTTGTTTATAAAATTAAATTTAAATTTAAACATATTTAAATATATATTTATAATTTGAATTTAAATATATTTTAAATTTAAATATGTATTTAAAACTGACTTTAAGTTTGTTACGTTGGTTTTGATTATAAATTTAAATTTGAATTTGAATATATTTTAAATTTAAATCTATATTTAAATCTACCTTAAAATCTGACTTCAAATATATTTTGGTTTTAATTAAATATTTAAATTTAAATTTAAATAAAATTAGAAATATGAAAATACATATCTATAATTTAAAATTATATATTTTTTGAAACTAAATACAGTCCACAAAGTGTCGTTAATTACATTTTGGTTTTCGGTATTTATTTAAATTTGAGTAAATATATATTAATAATTTGAATTTAGATATAAATTAAACATGTTTCGAATTTAACTATATATCTAACTTTCAATTTGAATATATTTATAGTGAAATATATATTTAAAATTGAAAATATTTTTAATTGTTAATTTAATATGTATTTAAATATATATTTAAGTTTGATTTAAAATATTTTTAATTTAAATATATTTTAAATATGTTAAACATATTTGATATTTTTTATATATAAATATAATAAATTTAAATAAGAGTTAATTTTTTAAATTCAAATTTAATTTAAATATGAATATTTAAATTCAGATCTAGTGAAGTTTATATAATATATTTTTTCAGGAAAAAATAAACGCAGAATATGGTTTGTGACATTATGCGTCCTGAAGATCATATTGTTGAATATTTGGATCGTCCACCATATGTAATTATTTTTTATCTTTGTTCATTTATTATTATTATTGTTATTATTATTGTTCTTATTGTTGTTGTTGTTGTTGTTGTTGTTTTTGATACTCATCATATTTCTCATTTTGTTTCAGAATTCAAGAGATTTAGGATCAAGATATCTCCACCAAGATGTATATGATCTCCGAGTTGAAATCGAGTTACGGGATAATGGATTTTATCACATATCTCAGATACTAGGAAAACTTACTTTGCACAATGCACTTATCAATGCCTTGATTGAAAGATGGCGTCTGGAAACTCACACATTCCACCTTCCATACGGTGAATGCACGATTACCTTGGAAGATGTTGCAATGATTTTTGGACTCCCCAGGGATGGTTTACCGGTGTCAGGATTCACAGATAGCAGTAGTAGTAGCCTCGAAAATGAATTCATGATACAATTTGCGACAGTACCTACTGCAGCTAAACACATAGGAAGCGGTGTCAAACTTGCATGGCTCCGCACCCTAAAGCGGTGCATGCAGTTAGATACTGCCTTGGGCAGGCAAATGTACGTAAAGATTCATATATTATTGTTGTTTGGCACAAATTTATTTTGTGACAAGTCTGGAATGACAATCCACTGGAAATTCTTGCCTCTGTTCCGTAATTTTGCTGAGATTAGGGACTTTAGTTGGGGTTCAGCTTGCTTGACACATTTGTATAGGACATTATGTCGGGCATCACGTTATAATTGTAAAGATGTGGATGGTCCATTGGCACTGCTTTGTGTATGGGCTTGGGAACGGTTACCGTTCCTAGCACCTGTGCGATCGCAACCAAGCTTTCCGCTTGCGTGCAGGTAAAGTTACTAATGTTAATATAACATGTTACTATGAATTATTTAGTGTGCATTGTTTAAATATATGATTTAAATATATCGGTTTAGTATAATATAGTTTCATTTTATTTCAGCTGGATTGCTTGGAGCTCGCAATTTCATGGCTACAAAAAGTGGACCATCTCGCTTATTAGACAGTTACTAGATGATATTCCTGCAGATGGGGTAAGTTTTTTTTATTACATTTGTTAGTTTTATTATTATTGTGCATTGTTTTGTAGTTATGTTTGTATGTTTGTTTTGTTATGCGTTTGCAGTTTGTGTGGAACCCGTACAACCATGAACGTATGGGAAACATTGTAGTTCCTAATAAAATCTTGCAACATCGCTTAATATGGAGTGCAACTATGCCACTGATATCATTTGAGTGTATTGAATGGCATGCATCAGATAGGGTCAAAAGACAATTTGGTTTACAGCAGGAAGTTCCTAGTCAACCGATGATACTTGCAGAAGCTCACAACATGGTCCTGACTGGACCAAAGATCAAAGATTGGAGAGATGAGCATTATGCATACATTATGAGATGGACAAACCGTTTGACCTCTGTTTTGGTTGGTGATCCCGTAGTACACTATGTTGCATCTGAAGCGTATATGCAATGGTATAATGACGAATATGGGGCTCACCTGCGTTTAACTGGTTATGTTCCACAGCCACAGCCACAGCCACAGCCACAACCTATGATGCACCCATACTAGTACCCGTACACACAACCGTACACTGAGCCTGGGGTTTCATTCTTTAGTCAGTTATTCGATGACTCACATTCATTACAGATGCCGCCATATCAAGCATATTATCGACCTGCCATGTCACAGCAGAGGGACACAGCTGAGCAATCTTCAAATCGTCAGTTGTATTGGTGGGCACCTGAAACAGACACGTCGCAATGGGTAAATGAGTTGTTGGACCCTCAACTGCAAGTGCAACAATTTCAGTCGCAACCTCCTGAAATTAACGAGCAGGCTCCGCAGTGTAGTAGACAATCGCCTCAAATTGTTTCTGGTCGGTCATCTGTTGATTCGCGATTACGACGTCGTAGCCCCTCTCCACGCTCTGGAGCTAGAAGGTATATTGACTCGATTCAGAGTGGTTCGATCCAGAGTGTCGCCAGAGGGATTGGGTTTAGTAATGCTGTTGATTTTCCTCAGGTGCAGGCACCCATGGCTGAGGATGATAATGTTGGCGAGGATGATAGTGACGGTGACAGCGATGGTGATGACGATGCATGTAATAATATACTATTGTATTCATTACTATCGTATATTAGTGTATGATTGTGATATATTTTTGTATTCGTTATTGTGATATATTAGTGTTTTCTTGTGATATATTTATTATTGTGGTTTTTGATGTCATATAGGTGGTGCGGAAGGTGCGGATAGGGCGGATACTCCAGATATTCATGGTAAAGGTTATAATATGAGGATTGACCCAACACGTAGAAGTGCAAGTAGATATACCCCTTCCACAATCAAGAAGGCAGTTAAAAAATGTACTAAATTTGTGAAAAAGACATTTAGCAAATAATTGTTATTTATCTTTTAATTTAAGACTGCAATTGTAATTGTTATGAATTTTATAAATTCACATCAAATTTGAGTACACAAGAATTTCATAAAGTAGTATTTAATACAATTGATGTAGTATTTAAATCCAATTCTTAATGAAGGAAAAACCAAATGCACTAAGACGTAAGTGCAGATCCACCAGCACTAGGCCCTGCACGATGGGGGCATCTACTTCGACTGTGGCCTTCGCCTCCACAAAGCCTGCAACGCCTAGGACCACGCATATCACGCATATCCATTTCATTCAAGAAGCGGGTTATTTTGGGACGCCCTTTGGAAACCCGCTTTAAGTGCGGATTAGGTATATGTCTTGGTCCTTGATACACCGGCCACGTTGCTGGATTTCCTAATGGCTTAAACCGTGCTCTATACACCTTTTTTTTTTTTATCTCATCTATCCTATATACCTCATGAACGTATTGTTGCCAATCAAGTCGTTGGTTCGCACAACACGCAAAGACATGGCGACATGGGATTCGATCTGTCTGAAACTCACCACAATCACAATACCGTTGACGGAGATTCACCGCATACTCGATACCACTGGGCATCTCACGTACCTCAAAGATCTCATTTTGCCTGTCAAATAGATTAACCTGGATGTTTCCTGCTGCTTGCTGATTTGATTGCAGTTTGTTGCTAGCATATTCAGAAAATACATGTCCTGCATTCCTTCGAACCTCAGCCTCAGCCCTCTTCCTAGTGAACAACTCATTTAGTCTGTAAAAAGTTGCCTTCACAAGTGACGTGATAGGAAGATTTCGAGCTCCCTTCAGTACTCCGTTGATGCACTCCACTGGATTCGTGGTCATATGACCCCAACGATATCCATTATCAAATGCCAAAGCAAATTGCTATCATGGGATTCGATCAAGCCATCGCGTGTAAGCCTCACCACGTTCACGCAATCTTGCATACTGCATATTAAATTCACGCACAGTCCTACAATAGCCTGTAAATAACCAACAAAACAAAATCAATAAAATGGATGCTATATGCCTTGTAAAAACAAATACGCCTTAGTTTCACAATAATCTACGTACCCATGTTGACTATAAGCTTCTGTAAATACGGTGCTTTGAAATTTCTCAAAAAGTTGGATGCTATGTGCCTAATACAAAACATTCGGATAGCTCTTAAAGGTTCCCATGATCCATTACTACGAGCTATTGCTGAGGTAATAGAGTCGTGACGATCAGAGATAAGCCCAACACCATCTCGAGTCACTAAATGTGTGCGTAAATGAGTAAGAAAGAAGTGCCATGCATCAGAAGTCTCACCCTCAACAACGGCAAATGCAAGAGGCACAATATTGCCGTTGCCATCCTGAGAAACTGCAACTAATATAGCTCCTTTATATTTCCCGTACAAATGTGTCCCATCCACATGTACGATTGGCTTGCAGCTCCTAAATGCTATGATGCAAGGATAAAAGCTCCAAAATACCCGCGTCAGTATCCTTACATCCTGGACTACCTCATCCCCTTGGTTTGCTGGTGCAGTTTCAATCTCGACTGCTGCTGATGGATCTTTTTGTACCATTGCTTCAAACCACGACGGCAAAGCTTCATAAGAAGCTTCCCAACCACCAAAAAGGTTGGCAATTGCCTTTTGCTTTGGGAGCCATGCTTTGCGGTAACTTGTCGTATAATTGAATTTTGACTGCACTTCAGCAATCACAGATTTCACTTTCAAAGATGGATCTGCTTCAACCAATGGCTTTATCACCTCTGCAATCATGTCTAAATTTAGCTTGGCATGATCTTGAAAAATTCTAGTTCTAGTGCATGTGTGACTACCATTGTATCGCCTTACAACCCAACAAAACTTTCTCTTAATAAGACTAGCCCTAATAAGCCAATCGCAACTTGTTCCGTATTGTACACACTTAGCATAAAAGGTCGTTGGCTCAGATTCACACACCTGGTAATCCACTCCCTGCGAATGGTATAATCTTTAATTGCTGCAATAACAGTTTCTCTAGAACTGAATTCTATGCCAACAACAAATTCACCGTCCGAAACAACAACAACATCTACAGCAATAACAACAACAAATAATTCTAACTATTGCTTTACAATAATAGTAATAATAATAATAATAATAATAATATTAATAGTATATTAATAATAATAATAACAATAATAATAATAATAATAATAATTATTATTATTAGAGAAGTCAACAATATTCTTCGTTGATGTCTTTAGTCGATTTGATTCTGTTACGACCAGCTAGAGACGAAGCTTCAAACGGCTGAATGCTGATTCTCTATTCTTTTCCCACCATCAACTATAACTAGCCGGTTACTCTTTTTGGGGAAAGAAAAATTAAGAAACAAAGGAAAAGGAAAAAAAACACCAATTAAGAAAGCAAATATGGCCAGTGTTCGTTTTGTTTAATTGTCCTGATATTTCCTTTGAGTTTGATATAGTTATTAGTTGTTAGTAAATATTTGAGTGATTTATTTATGAAAAATGATTCTGCATCATATTTATTAATTGTTTTCTAATTTTTAAATATAAAAATTTTGAACTTTTTATATTTATTTTTAAAAATAAGTTATAAATTTAAATTTTTAGTCTTTTAAAGCTTAGGAAAACATTTTGAAAAATGAACTAGAACTTTGAATTATTATTTTTCTTTTAGTATTTTTTTAATAAATCAAATATCATGTGCTCCATGAAAAGTAATATTTCAAAGTCCATATAAAAAATCAACTGTAAAAGAAGATATTTCAACAAGAAATGTTAGATGTCAATACTCGATGGGGGTTTAGAGTGTTGGTCATGTGTTAACAAAAAATGATAAATTTTATTAATTATATAACCTTACTTTTTATTCCACACCGACCTTACAAATGTATTATACTGTCTTGTTTTTATATATTTTGCTACGGCAATTACTCTCATAAATGTTAGTTTATAACAACATTAACTCATTTTAGAAGTCACATAAAAAAATAAAATATAAACAAATATTGGTAATTTTCTATCTAAATCTATTAATATATAAAAATTAAGTAAACCACTTAAAAAAAAAATTTCACATGCAATTTTATGTTAATATTAAGTATTTGCATATTTTTTTTATATCCTCTTTACTTTTTTATTTTGTATTTACCTTTGTCTTTCTTATATATCTTTGAGTTTATTACTCTTATTACTTTATAGCCACTTAAATTTGTAAGGCTTTTTTTTATTTCCATATTGTTTTTGCTATGTTCTATCTTCTCTTCTTTTTCTTTTTCCACTCTATTCGCATTTTCTTTCTTAATGCACATTTTTATTAATATCTTTCATAAGAAATACTTTTATAGATATTGATGGTTTTTTTCGTTAAGATCAATCTTTTTATTATGTTCCATCTTTTCTTTTTTTTTTTCTTTTTCACTCCACTTGCACTTTTTTTAATGCAAATTTTTATTAATATATTCTATAAGAGATATCTTTATGATATTGATGTTTTTTTTGGTTAAGATCTTTGTATATTTATATCTTTTTATAGATCTGCTATACATCTAAGTAATATTATCATTTAAGTGCAATCAAATAGACTTAACACCACCAACAAAAATTACTCTTATTAAAAAGAGCGTGATTACACGTGCACACATCATTTACGTTATCGTCATCGTTGTCTTTTTCTTTTTCTTCGCGTTCCTCTTCTTCCTCCTCATTCTCCTTCTCCTACTCCTTCTCCTTCTCCTTCTCATTCTCCTTCTCATTTTTCTTTGCGTGTTTTTTCTTTATCGTTATTCTTTTGTTGCTGCTGTTATTGCTGTTATTGTAGTAGAAAGTAAAGGAGGAAGAGAAGAAAAAGTTTTGAATTGTGCAGGAGAACGAGTCCAAATGCACTTTAATTCACTAAAAAATGAACCGAAATTATATAATAATTGCGACATAATTAACTCAGAAATAAACCGAAATTACATAATGGACTGCAACACAATTAACTCAGAAATGAACCAAAATTTACTATAATAATTGCGACACATAAATTCAGTTCGAAAACAAGCACACAAACAAGACTGAATCATGAACAAAAACACATCTAAAATCAATTTTGGATACATCATTAATATGTTTCTTCTTTTTTTGTTTGATATTTTCTACTCTTTTTCTTGGTTTTATTTCTCAAGAGAGTAAATAAAAAATAAAATAAGAAGGTGAAGATAAAGAAGAAAAAGAAAAAGAAGAAGTAGTAGAAGATGAGGAGAAAAAGTTTTAAATTGTGCAAGAGAACGAGTTCAAATGCACCTTAATTCACTCAGAAATGAACCAAAATTATATAATGATTGCGACACAATCAACTCAGAAATGAACCGAAATTACATAATGGACTGTGATATAATTAACTCAGAAATAAACCGAAATTACATAATAATTGCGACACAATTAATTCAGAAATGAACCAAAATTACATAATGATTGTGACACATAAACTTAGTACGAAAATAAGCATATAAACAAGATTGAATCGTGAATAGAAACACATCTAAAATCAATTTTGGATCAGACAACATCATCAACATGGTGAAAATTCAACAATAACAATAACGACGATAACGATAACGACGATATGTAAGAGGAAGACGACAATAACGACAACGACGATATGTAAAGAAGAAGAACGAATGCGTGAATTTGAAATAGGTTAAATTACACAGTTGGTCCCTACACTTTAAAAGTTTATAATTGGGTCCCTAAAGAGATTTAAAATTTGCCATTTAGTCCCTGCCGTTCAAAAAGTGTTTGGTTTAATAGAATATTTTCAAAATATTCTCTATTTTAAACATGTGAGCTGCACATGTTTGACAATAGGGACCAATTTGTAATTTTAGTGAAATTATAAGGACCAACCGTATAATTTAACTATTTAAAAATGACCAAAATTTCCTAGGTTATCTGAACCCACGCCGCCCCTTCCTAGCTCTCTCGCTGTCACTTTCTCACTTTCAAAAATGAATCAACATAAAAATAGCAACTCAATTTATCAGTGGATCTGGCGCGGTGATAGAGGTGAGAGGCACGGCAATGTGAGCCGAGGTGAGAGACAGAGAGCGCTGGGGTTGGGGTACCATTTAAGTAAGTGAGAAAGTGAGAGTGAGAGAGTTGGAGAGGGGCGGGGTGGATTCAAATAGCCTAAGGAGTTTTTGATCATTTTTACATGGTTAAATTATACGGTTAGTCCCCATAGTTTCACTAAAATAGCAAATTGGTCTCTATTGTCAAACATATGCAGCTCACATGTTTAAAATAGAGAATATGCTGAAAGTGAGAGTGAGAGAGTTGGGGAGAGGCGGGGTGGATTCAAATAGCCTAAGGAGTTTTTCATTGTGGGCGAATGAAAAAATATACTAATTTTGACCTTAATTATTTTAGAATTTTTATTTTATGTTGACAATTGACTTTTTTATTTTTTATTCCAAACAAAACAAAAATAATCTCAATTTTTATTTGTTAAATTATTTAAAAGAAAACTAAATATTATAAAATATTCCTTGCAAGTGAATTAATAACTTGTCTTATGCAAAAGTTGGTCAAATTAATATGTATTGTGTTAATTTGTATGTTTTATTCTTAAAAATAAAGAGAGTATATAATTTATATAATTTCCAAAATATTATTTGTAATTGTTGATTTATTAAAATAATTCTGAATTTATTTATGTTATTTTAATTAATATTTAAAATAGTGAAAATTGAAATTGTAAGTAGTTAGTACTAATTAGGTAAATAAATAAGAAATAAAAAAACATTAACTATTCCAAACTTTATTTTACACATTGATTGGTTTGAAGGGATATGAATAGAAAGAAAATGTAGAAAAAAAATGGATGAAAAATTAAATTTTTGTTGTTGTTTGGTTTAAGAGAGAAAATAAAAAAGAAAAGACAAAAGTGATGTGGAGTCCATCCAATTATTTTCTCTTCATGCATGAAATGAAAATAAATGAAAAATATACCAATATGTCAAAATTACAATTTTACTCTTTATTTAATAGAGATAGTAAAATTTTTAAATTTATTCTCTTTGAAATCTCAAAATATATCTCTCTTATTCTTTAGTTTTAAAAAATTATTTTTTGTTAATAAAATAATATATTAAAATTTTGAAAACTAATTTGGATGATTTTTTTTTCTTGAAAAAAATAATTTAAATATATTAATAAATTGCAATTTATATATAATATAGATAAGGATATTAATGTAATTTTATTCTATTATAATTTTTTCTTTTCTTACTTTTTTTTCTATCAAAACAGAAAAAAAATTTTCTTTCTATTTTCTTTTCTTTCATTTTCTCTTCATCCAAACAACACACAAATAAATTTATTTTTCTTTTCATTTTTTTTCTCTCATTTTCTTTTCTCTCATTTTTTTCTCTTATTTTCCATCATATATCCAAACAATGTGTATGAGTCCAGCTTGCCCACTAACAATTGATCGTGACTTCCCAAATTTCAACCATGCGTTACATAGCATCACCCACTAACCTTAGATAAGGTTATTAATACAATTTTATACTATTATGACACTACCACAAATATAGTCTTTAGTAACACCAAATTTTGCAACGCCTTAAAACCGTTCTCTTAGATAGGTTTAGACAACGGTTTTTTAAAGTGTTAATGTTGAATTCAATTTTTTATCAATTTATACCAACAAATTAAATCGTTCTCTTTGACTATTTTAAAAAATGGTTTTATAACCGTTACTATGATTTGCGTTTAAGCAACGGTTTTTTGTTGTTGTTTAAAGAATTGTACAAAAGAAACACATTAAAACCGTTGCCGAAATGCTACATTTTAAAACCGTTCTATTAGATGGTCTTAGACAACGATTTTTACAGTGTTGCTGTTGAAGTTCATTTTTTCATTACGCTATAGTAACAATAAAACCGTTCTCTTTGACTATTTTAAAGAACGATTTTACAACCATTACAACAATTGTTTATGAAACAACCATTTTCTAATATTATTTAAATAATTATACAAATTAAACAATACTAATAAAATTAATTTCAGATAATTATGTAAATTGAAATTATTTTTTCTATAAATATTGAATTTATAAAATACTCAAAATCTATTGTTATAAATAATTAACAAATATTATTTAAAAAAATAAAAT
>NC_029774.3:125961580-125968692 GCF_000817695.3 Arachis duranensis
TATATATATATCTAAATCAATTAGGAAAGTTGATGTTACATCAATCATGTAATAGTAGAACTTTGCTTTACATTTTTTTGTTAGTAGAACAAATTAGCCAGTAGAAAGAATATAGATCAGATGGAAGGTAGCTCAATGACTAGAGATAGGGGGAGATTAATTTAAAACAAAAAGAAAGGAAAAGAAACTATATGCAAAATTATCAAGAAAATATCAGACTTTAATGTTCTTCGTTGTTGATGTCTTTTACAGTAGGATATAAAGATGTTTTTTGATCCGTGTACATAAAGCTTATATGCTTAGCAGAACATAGTCTAGTTGCAACAAATCTGTAAGTTTTTTTGTAATGGTGCTGTTTTGAGGCACTTTTTGTTGAGCAGATCAACTCAACATGCTTCCATTGGTTTGATTTTGCAGATGGGTGTTAGTTCAGATTTTGGAAGTGTTTTCATGGAAATGCTGAACTGCAATGTGTGTACCAAAAATGCTTCACTCTATGTGTGGTCTGCATGTTTCTTTGAGTTGAAAGGGAGGCTCCATGATGCCCTCACAATCTATCACCTTGGTATTTCCAGGTCAGTGCTGTGTTAAGTCGAATCTTCAATACTTGCTTGTTTTGATATTTCAAGTTGGGGTGCCTTGACTGTAATTTTAGTTATTTGGGTCAATGTTCAATAGGAATGCAGAGCCAATTGAGTGGTTGAAGAAGGCACAGGCATTATGTCACCAGAGAATATCTGAAACTTGGAAGGCGTCTGAAAGGCAGAAGGTATGCCTATTCACAAAGAAGTTAGTCCTTTAGGCAAAATGAGACAAACTAGTAGGAAAGGAAAGATATAAAAATAGAGAAAACACCAACTTCCTTGTACTCTTTTATTGAATAGGCTTTGTGCTTTGTGATCGTTGGTAGGCAATTTATTGCTTCCCAATTAGCCAAAGGTTTGTTCAAGTAGTAGATGAATCAAACACTGCCTTTGCAAAAGCAAAACACATTATTTATTTATTTTATTTCCTCAAGATTGACATATTTCCTCAAGATTGACATATTTCCTCAATGTTGTGTCTCCTGAATTGAGATTTACTAACACTGACTGCGTTTACAGTTTAAGAATTCTTTTGTATATATTTCATTTTATTTTTTAATTTCAGATTGATTATAAGGGATCCACAGAGTTGGGAAACATTGGCATTAATCCATGGGATTCCTCCATTTTGGAAGACCTGATGAAGAAGATAAATCCTACAATTAAAAAATTTTATGTGAGATATTTATATGCTTTGTTATATACATGTTTGATTTACTGCAACTGACAAGGATTCAGGTGCTTTATGCTTGTATAAATGCATTTCAGGGGTATCACTTGAGCACTAAATCTTATACAGGGAAAGTGGCCTTATCTACTTTGAAGAATGCATCAAGGAACAAAGTTATAGAGATAGGTAATATTCATATCCTTACTCTTGTCTTCATCATTGGGACGTAATTGTCTGACTGCTCCTAGCTTTATGATCAATCTGAAGAATTCATTTATATATGAATTTAGTTGCTTTATCTTCTTGTATTTCTGACGGAACAGGAACAGTTGTATCATATATAAATTAATACCATAAATTTCATAGGAGATGCTAAAAAATTGTGAGTTCATGATATTTGCTAAAAATTGACCCTGCAACGAAATTTCCATTGAATCTGAGTTTATGATGTCTCCCCAGAGTTGTTAGCTTGTCTTCCAAAGACAATGTTGTTGCAGATAGTTTCTACAAAACTAGGTTTATCTATTGTTAGAAATAAAGAGTGTATATCTTTTTGGGGCTCAATAAAAACTCTTAGGAGTAGTTTTGGTTCTTTCTATTATTACATCATCATTTCCTTATTTGTCTAGGATAAGGGTTTTTCCTATTATCAACAGCAGTTAGTGTTCATCTCTTGTAAGACACCACAACATGATCATATCAGTGTATTTCATATAGTTTCATAGTCTTTATTCTTTTTCTTTACTGGCTTCATTCATTCTCTTGATGGTCCTTATCATGATATCCAAAGGCGGGAGGAAGTACCATATCAAAGGTTGCGCTGGACAAGGTGGTTTTGCTCAAGTATACAAGGCCTTTGTCAACAGTGATCCAAATGATGTTGTTGCGCTAAAGGTGCTGATGGTCTTTCAGAATCATTTCCTCTTAAAATGTGATATTTGTCTCATTTGATTGTACTTTGAACCTTAAATGTTAGATACAAAAGCCAGCTTTCCCTTGGGAATTTTACATGTATCGTCAGCTTGATATGCGGATCACTGGCAGAGAAGTATGTGATATTAATATCAATATCAAATTCAATATTTATACCATCAACCTGCCTTTTCTATAAACATCCACATATACTGAATTGTCTGATATCTAACTATATCAGAGGTCAAGCTATGGTTTGGCTCAGAGAATTCATCTGTATGCAGACTGTAGCATACTCATCTGTGACTATTTAGCTCATGGAACGCTACAGGTCAGTTATTTCTACTGATTTCCCTTATTATCTTGTTATGTTATATAGTGTTAATTCAAGATGAACATACTATGCAGGATGTCATAAACAGATATGCGGTCCAAGGGAAACCCATGGAAGAAGTTTTATGTATTTATTACACGATAGAAATGTTACACATGGTTGAAACTTTGCATGATGTTGGCTTGATTCATGGTGATTTCAAGCCTGATAATCTGCTTATTCGCTATGCTAGGTAAAATTAAGCTTCTCATTCGTTACCATTAGTTGGTTCGCTTGCACCTTATTACTTGCAGAATGTCATTGTAAAGCTGGTTTCTCATTCTTAATTAATGATTATGATGACATGACTAAGTACATCGTCTTGTTATTATATACTTCTATATCTAAGGAGGACTTTGGGTGTAGAATTGCCCTTTATCTCTGGCAAAGCATCAACTTATGTAGTATAAATAAAAACAACAATCAACTCTTTTCCTACTAAGTAGACGAGTTATACAAACAAAAAAATGACATTTTATTGGAATTATGTGTATATATAAATAATCTTAAACTATATTCTTTTTTTATGGCTTCAGCAGTAGTTTTGTTTTAGTTTACCTGAAAGAGTTCATGACTTTTACATACTTTTTTTTTTTAATGCATGGCCAAACCACCTGAGATGATGTTTTTCCATTCTAATTTTATATTGTCTAGTGTAACACTTTTCCAGTGCTATATTCTGTTTTATGGCAGCGTTGAAGTTATTGTTACTGCGATTTTCAGTCTCAAAAAACCACAAGTCCTACAAATATATAGTAAAATTAAAACTACCACTTAGATAAAACAACCTTGTTATGTTTACCACTGAAGATCCAGACCATGACGTTTTTACTTTTTAGATATTGATTGAGATAAAACTGACATGCAAATGCGAGCAAATACGAGCTGAGAGAGTTTCTTGTTGTTTAGTGTTTATATTATGCATGTTCCAAATAAGTACTTTGTAAATGCTTTGCTTTTGTAGACAGTGCTCATTCCTGGTTTTGCTACTTTGCAGGGATGACCTTACAGAAGAAGGGTTCTTGGACCGAAGTGGTCCTTGGTGTGATCAGGTCAGTTTTTCTCCAGATGATGATACAACTAAACCGTTTCTGGTTTTAGTACTTTCTGTTGTTGAAAGTTGTTCTATCCATAAGGTCTTTGCCTTGTAGACTGGGGAAGAGGGATTGTTCTGGATCTCTTTCCAGATGACATAGTATTTAAGGGTGATTGCGGAACTTCTGGATTTCGCTGCATTGAGATGCAAGAGGATAAGCCATGGAAATTTCAGGCAAACCACTCCTTAAAACTACACTACAAATGTAATTAACTTCATGATTTACTGTCTTTGAAGTTGTTCTTCTCCATCACTTACCAACAGGTAGACGCATACGGCCTTTGCGTTGTTGTCCATATGATGATGCATAATTGCTATATGGAGATTGCCAAAGAAGAATCATCTGATGGAGGCTACATGTATCTTCCCAAACAACGCTTTAAACGGTATATGTCCATTTACTTTTTGTTTATCTTTAGTCATGTGATTCACTGTAATGTTGGTGAAGTCAATTTGGTGTGTGTGTGTGTGTGTGTGTGTGTGTGTGTGTGTGTATGTGTGTGTGTGTGTGTGTGTGTGTGTGTGTGTGTGTGTGTGTGTGTATATTTGAAGGAATATAGAAACAAATGCAAAATGCAAGCAATCCCAGACAGGTTCGGAAGGTGAACATCGATTCATTTTTCTTCTGATTCTGATTTTGCATGCTAACAACTGCTCTTTAATGCACTTATCCACTTACATTTGCCTCTTTAATGCTAATATTTATTGTCCTTTGTAGTTTGAGTTGTCTGAATTTGACTTTTCAAGTACTCATGTAGATACATGGATGAACTGAGTGCTGTTAGCACTTAGCAGGTCTAATGTTGTATATGATAATTGTTTGTTGTAATTGGGTGTGAACTGTTTGTAATATCTAAATAGTTTTCCTTGTTTAGATAGTGGATTTTAGCTCTGAAGAGGAATAGAGAAAAAAAATAGATGAATATTATTTTTTGTTTTTTTGGTTTAGAAAATAGATGAATATTAAAATATATTAAGAGAGATAGGCTTCACGTAAAAGCCCAAATATACTTTTTTGTGTATGCAGCAACTCATTAACCAGCGGCAGACCTTTAAATAGAGTTTACTGTAGGCAACCAAAAAAAGAAAAAAATTTACATGAGCAAAATATTTTTTAAATTTAATACTTGAAACATTATTTAAATATGGAGGTAATGACCAAATCAGTATCCGAAAGATTCAAACGCTGACATTTTGGTACCTCACTATTGTTATTGACAAAATGGTCTTTAAAAGGTTTTAAAATTTGATAAGCTTACCCATGAGTGCACCGGAGTACATTTTCGGCAAGCACAGTACTGATGTGGCCACCGTGTTTTGGTGACTTGGCAAACCACCCCCAAAGTTCCCTCTCCAACGCACACTCCCTTCCCTTCCCTCTCCCTCCCTGTCGCAACCCCCATCCCCAACGCACACTTCTTCCTAATCGCAGTCCCCGCCGCATCACAAGCCCCTCCCCAATGTACACTTTCCCTTCCTCCCTCAACACCACCATTCACAGCAACAACAACTTTAACATCAACAGCAACAACAACCTCCACCACTCTCTCTTTCTCTTCACCACTCCCCCTTCCTCAATGCACACTTCTCTCTCCCTCCCTCAACACCACCATTTACAGCAACAACAATCTCAACATCAACAGAGTTGTCCCAAATCATGAATTGTCCCAAATTTTTAGGTTAAATTATCATTAAAAAAGATTAATCACAATAAAACTCAGAAAAAACAAACAAATTTATATACAATAATCAAAATAAAATAAAATAAAATAAAACTTAATACAGACACCACCAAAGCAAGAATAGAAGATGAACACCAGACACATAGGCGGCAGGACACGATAGAGACAAAATGGAACCCAGACAGAGGAGACATGACAATGATTGGGGGCTAGCAGCAAGCAGATACAAGCAGTGAAGGCGACACTGGTGAAGGCGTGCAGACAACGCAATGCTACGAAGGAGACACTGGCGGACGCAGAAGACCTGACGACGAGATGGCGGTAGTGCGGTGTCGATGACACTGGCTCTGTAAAACTGAGAAGGTTGACCTGTACTACTGTTTTGGGGGAGAGTGAGTTGAGAGTGTGAGACACTGTGTTGGGAAGGGGATTAGAATTCAAAGAGGCAAGTGAAGGGGATTAAGGTTCAGAAAGGAGAATTTTGGACTGAGGAGGGGGGAAGTGCGTGTAGGAGATGGAGAATTAGGGTTAGAGAGGGGGAGGGAAGGATTAGGGTTGGGGAGGGGGGAGAATGCATCAGGAAGGGGGAAGGAGAAGGAGAATAATTAGGGTCGGGGGTATTTGCCATGTCATCAAAATGCAGTGGCCATGTCAGCACTGTGTTTGTCGGAAATGTGCTTCGATGAACTCGTGGATACACTTGTCAAATTTTAAAATCTTTTAAGGATTATTTTGTCAATAACAATAGTAAAGTACCAAAATGTCAGCTTTTGAATTTTTCGCATACTGATTTGGTCATTACCTCTTTAAATATGTGAATTTGTAGATAATAGTATACAATTTTTTATGTTTTTAGTAGGTTACACATCAACAAAATACGTTAAATGCTTAAAGACATGTTACTTTATATTTTTAATTTATATCAGATACATATTTGTTAAATATACGAAAGTAAGATATCTCATCAAGTCATATCAAAACAGAAACAATTTTGGTTGTTTTTATTTTTTTTAATTGTATGTGAAATAATTGGTGAATTAGAATATGACGTGTCTAAGTAATTTTTTTATAGAATAAAGTATTGTTTTTGTTTTCAACATTTGAGGTAAATTCTAAAGTTATTCCTAACGTTTCAATCGTTATATTTAAGTCATTAACGTTTTAAAATTGACTCAATGTTGTCATACCGTTAAGGGATCCGTTAACAGGATTGACGGCAGAACAAAATTGAGACGATTTTGAAACATTATGGATTTAAATATGACGAAAACGTCGGGGACAAAAACGATACATAGAAATAAATTTTAATTTTATCCTTTAATAATATCAATTTTTTACTATACATAGTATTCAATTATTTTTTAATCACATCTAAGTAAATTACAGTTAATCACATTACTTTCATTCTAAATAAATTAATTTTTTTATAATTTTACACTTAAAGTAATGTAATTTTTTTATAAATAAATAACTTTTACACTTTCATTCTAATAATGTAATTTTATTTTCATTACTTAACCACATTGCTTATAATTTTTTTTATAATTTTACACTTTCATTCTAAATAAATTAATTATTTATAATTTTACTCTTAAAGTAATGTAATTTTTTATAAATAAATAAATTTTACACTTTTATTGTAAATAATGTAATTTTACTTTCATTACTTAATCACATTACTTATAATTTTTTTCATAATTTTACACTTTCATTCTAATCATATTATATTCAGTACCAGAGTTTCATTAAGACAATGGAGCCATGCACTCCAAAATTCAAATATTTTATAAAACTA
>NC_029774.3:125969159-125997805 GCF_000817695.3 Arachis duranensis
TTTATATAGAAAGAAAAAAAAAATATTTTTACTATAAAATAGTCAACTTTAGTTATAAATAATATTATATTATTACTATTTCACATACAACTAGAAACTAAAATTGTCAAATTAATCTGCTAAAGAGTGATTCTCTTTCTTTGCAAATCGTTGTGCATAGTCATTTTTGCGAACAATACTTTCTTCTAACTTTTTGCAACTAAAAAGTTGCGTTTTTAATTAAAAAAAACACCTAAAAAGCATCTTGTTATTAGAAAAAAAAAATTTACAATTAAAAAAAAAAGAAAAAACACCTAAAAATCATCTTGTAATTAACAAAAAAAAGATTTTACAATTAAAAAAAACATCTCACTCTATGTCAGATAAGTTGAATTCAAACAAAAAATTATATTAAATCTTTTGGCGATAAATGAGAAGGGCAAGACCACCACACCCAGACATAACACCCTCTGGTCCTATCTCGGGCATAACTCCAAAAGTATTTTCATATCAAAATTTTTTGGCCAAAAAATTTTCGGACACCAAATGACAAATGTCCAAATTCCAAATAATCTGAGACAAGGTATTAGTATGAGAAAATATATATATATGGATAAAGTATTATTTTAGTCTCAATATGAGTTAGATTTTTATTTAGTCCATAATATTGTAAATGTCTTATTTCAATCTAAAAAAATTTTAAACAGATTCAATATTATCTCAAAATTAAACTTAACATAAAAAATTAACATTTAAAAACTAATATAACGTTTGATTTCAATACAGAAATAAAATTGACCCATCAATAATTATTAATGTAAACTTTTTTGTTAATTATTCAAATCAAATTTAATGGTAGGATAACATTAAATCCGTTTGAAACATTTTAAAATTGAAATAGAACGTTTGAAACATTAGATTTCGACCTAATATTATAGATCAAGATAGTACTTAATCCTATATATCTTACATTTCCAGAAAGCAGTTGTACTCCACATGATCAGTCTCATTCTTGTTGAGTTCTTGGAATTTATCCCAAATTGATCCAATAAAAGAATATATTTCAGCTTACCAAAAAAAAATATATATTTCATCACCTTTCAAATTTTCTTGCAATACTATGAGTTGAACTACATAATTACCGTATTTTATATAGTACAAGTTAAATGATACACATCAGAAATACCAAGCATTAAGCATATAAAACTTTGTTCAGCTTATGTCCACAACAAAACAGTGCTCCAATGGAGGAAGGACTTCTTACGATACTTTATCTCGGATCACTTGGTGTCAGCTTTGTATCGAATCCTATGGCATGAGGGGATAATGATCCAGATTCGCGTAACACAGTATGTCGGTATCCATCTATAGTTGTCATTTTCATTATCATTTGCTTCATCAAAACTCCATCAGCCATTTTG
Source organism: Arachis duranensis (assembly GCF_000817695.3). Classification (NCBI taxonomy): domain Eukaryota; kingdom Viridiplantae; phylum Streptophyta; class Magnoliopsida; order Fabales; family Fabaceae; genus Arachis; species Arachis duranensis. The sequence continues at coordinate 125,970,560 of NC_029774.3, forward strand.
GCACTATTTTAAAAAAAAAATTTAACTTCTCGAAAAATTAATTTACAACTTTTATAACTTTTTGAAGAAGTAGAAAAATTAATTTACAACTTTTATAACTTTTTGAAGAAGTAGAAATATATGACTTTTCTACTTCTCGATAAGTCATTTTACCACTTCCTTAAAAAAATTTAATTTCAAAACAAAAAAAAATCTACTTTCCTTCTCGATAAGTCTATTTTTTTTCACATGTGATTTTATAACTTACTATCATTTTCATAATTAATTATAGTAAGTTTTTTACTTCAATAAAAGAGAAGGAAATTCTAATAGAAGTAAAAAAAAATAAAAAATAACAACAAAATATACATTAACACACATTTTATATTTATTTTTTATTTTCACTTACGATATGTACAATATTAATAATTAGGTTATGTAAAACCATTAGAAAGTATTTGTTATCATCATTATTTTAATATTTATTTTCTTCTGTAAAAAAAATTTATTTTTTGAATTATTTATCCAAACACTATAACTTTAAAATAAGTACTTTTATAACTAAAAATCCAAATACAAAATAACTTATTTATAAGCTGCTATTAATAAAAATCTTTTAAAAAAACTTATTTAAATTATTTATCCAACTGAGCCTAAGTCACTCTGGCAACTTTTCTCTTTTTCGATAGCCCATTTTTTTTCTCAAATCTCTTTCTCTTCTTATTTTGCTTTTGGAAGGATTGTCCAACTAAGGATGGTTGTTGTTTCAACGCAAAGCTTTTGGCCACGTGCCCCAAGTGAAGTTTCTTGATCATAAATATTCTTTTCAGCTCACCACGATGTGCTGTGTAAGCACGGACCCAAGAGCAAAATCCCTTCCTAGCAAGTTCATCCATCTTGGGCTGAAAAAATGACAACACAACAGTTAGCTTATGATACACAGAAACTAAGATCCCTATATAAAATCGTATTTGTAAAAAAAATTGTCAGTGAAATCATGAGGAATAAGGATGATTGTGTTTTGGAAATCATCATCCCTCTTCGTTATTAGATGTAACATGATTTCAATGGCTCAATTTCGAGAGAAATAGTATTTGTATACTTGACAAGTTGACATATTAAGAGTACAACTTCTTTATTGATGTTTACTGTTACAAGTCATAAGATCAACCTGCAAGTCTAATTTAACCTTTGTCAATACATTAGATGTATAACCACCTAGGTAAACGAGGCATAGTGAATGATCAAACATCCTACCTAGTGCAGCTCACCTCACATGAACAACTAAGATGCAGCACAAAGGCCCTTTTTGGTGGCATTCAGCACAAATGATGATCAAAGGGAAACAAGGCCAATGCAGAGATTCGGGAAGAGACATAAATATGGGGAAATAGATGAAGAGTGGTTTATAGTTACCGTTATCTAAGTCTAATCGTTTTGGAGTAGGTTGGATTTTTATCCAGAATCTGCCACCATAAACAATGACTCAACAGCAGCAGGGATCATCCAATCCCACCACTTCAAAAAGTTCCCTTATCAATTCCACCAAACCAAGTTGGTGGCTGTGATTAGGATTTAAGAGCCTAGCAGAAATCATAGAACATTATGAGTTGACATGTGATTTTGACAAAACCACGACCCATTTCCCTGTCAGACCCTCCATTTCCTTTCACTCAAACCTATCTGGCATTAATTTAGATTGTCAGCGGTTCATAAGTCCTCTTGCTTAGCATATGCATAAAACCAACACTGGCAACTCCAAATGTTTCATTATTGTAAAAGCTCTAAGCCAAACAACAATAATGGCTCTAGAGTTAAATTTGGGCACATTTTTCCAAATCAAAATAGGATTAACATGTTAAAATACAGGTTTCTCATGTATCATTCAGTTAGATGGAAATGGAGTATCTATATTAAACCAGAATTTAGAAAGATCAGCAGTGTATCACCTTGGAAATGATGAATGATTCAAGTGCCTTCTGGAGACAAAGGACCCAAGGATGCAAGTCGATGAAAACAGACTTCTTTACTTGTTTGTTATGTCCGTGTAATGTAAAATTATCCAACACTTTGAGAAGAGGATACTCTGCTAGTGAAACACCATGTTTCTCCAAGTCCTGTAAATAATCTATTTCAACTGGTTGCAGAAATAACAAGGACTCTCCCCTTTCACCCAGACGAGCAGTTCTACCAACTCTGCATCATGAATTCATCAAGGATCACAAATCATAGTCTTAACATCATGCTTTAAGACTTTAACATTACATAAAAGACAGCATGGGAGGATCCTTTTGAATCTAGAAGAAGAGATATCCATGAAACAAATTCCACTTCCTGATAGATATTACATCATGTATGTTTTCATTTTCAAAGTGGGTCCTTCTAGGGCTATTTATTGCAGCAAATTTGGATACAATGATATGACAATCATTTAGTTATCCATAATATTAATTGATTTTAAAATCCCTCATGGAATGGATAAGACATTCTTAAGATGCTAGAGTGGCATAGCTGTTAGCCCCTGAATATTTACGAGTGACAAAGTTCTCCATTAACAGCATTGATCTAACTAATTAAAGCTCGGAGATCACTTGTTTTATAAATAAAAGATCAAATAAAATAAAGTTATACAATCGATATAAAATGGTCCGGGGAGGTTTGTTTGGACTGCAATTAGCATAAAAAACTAGAATTAAAATCAGAAAAAAAATGCCTTCCACATAACCACCCCTAAAAACATGGTAAAAGAAGCCAAAACAAAAAATACGTATACATACCTGTGCACATATTCAGTAGCTTCCCCAGGAGAATCATACTGTATGATGCATCGAACCTTAGGAAAATCCAGGCCTCTAGCAGAAACATCAGTGGACAAAAGCAAAGCAGATTTCTCAGTTTTAAAAGCCTGAAAAGTAGATCTCCGGTCTTCATGTTCCATATTACCATGCAATCGAAAAGTTTGGCATCCAAGAAACATCTGTATGACCCTTTCTTTTGTTTGAGGATCAGTCGAGAAGTGGAACTCACTTAGTAGTGAATGGTGAAAGTCTACCGCATCACATGTCGAAAAGAATACCACAACCTGTAAAATCACTAGGTCAATTATGTGAATCTTAAAGCATAATATTTGAATAACAGCATGTTCAATTGGCAAGGGGAAAATAAAGTTAAGGATCGATGCATGCCAAATATAAGTTCCAGTCGCATAAATAAAAAATAATGCCTTCCATTTGTCAACTGTTTTCAAGGGATATCGACAAACTTTTGTTGTCCCCATCACATAATTCTTCAGAAGTACACCAGAAATATTAAATTGTTCACGGTCATGTCAATATTTGCCAATGATAAGAAATACAGCTACTAAAAGCAAGAGAGAATGCGGAGAGTTAAAAATCTTCTAACTCCAACATCCTACATATAATATAGATAAGGAAAGTATCTTTAGAGCAAGTGATGCCTAACCTTTTGTGAAGTGTCTCTTTCAAAAAGATGCTTTAGAATTGAAAGAAGAACAGCAAGCCGAGAACCACAAGGCACTGCTTAGCAAAATTGTATTCCAATTAGGTACTCAGCATCTTGAGAATATTAACCACGAAATGCAGTGAAGGAAAGATAAAAAAGAAACTAATTATCACATACCTTTCACGTATCTCTGAATTAACTGTGTGGGGATTTTATAATCTACAGCTATTGGTATTTTACTGGAATACTTGACTTCGTCTTCATCAAACTCTGAAGGATCAATGCTTTATACATCCAGCTAACCCTTTTAAAAAAAAAAACTTAGCAAAAAAAAAAAAACTATATGCAGAATCATTATCACATTTACTATGCCAACACATGATAATTTCTATAGCATCAATAGATGCAAGCCATACCTATCAGCTTCATCAAAAATTATCCAGCGCAATTTTGTGTACAAGAATGATGATGTATTCTTCAAATGATCTAAAAGGCGCCCAGGTGTTGCTATAAGAATTGATATGCCTAAAATAATAACCACAGGGTACAAATTTGACGAGGTACAGTGAATATCCAACCTTGTTCCTCTAACAAGCTAAAGCACATTTTAAATAATGTTATCATGAAACAACTTTATTTCATAATGTTGTTGCTATCAGTTTGATAATTCCATCGCATGAACAAAAGAAAAAGATTAAAAAGGGACAAAACCTTAAATATGAAAAGATAATAGGAATGCTGTTCTTTTTTTCCTTATTAAAAATGTTATTGATAAATATACTTGATTTCTACCTTTGCGTAGCCTAGCTTTCTCCTTTGATCTATTTTCACCACCCATAACATACCCGGGAACAATCCAATGGAATCGATGCAATAGCTTTTGAAGAATTTCATAAACCTGCAGACATAGCTCACGCGTCGGTACAAGAACCAACGCTATTTCCATCAAATCAATTAAATCTGTAACTGATTCAGACTAAATTAAAGAAAGAAATGCAATATTATTTTGTGTTACAAAAAGGGGAAAACAAACGGTCAGTACAATATTCCCATAAAAAATATTAACACACAACTTTCAGATGATGCATTATCATTAAACTTCACATATGTGCTCCTCAATAGTAGTAATAATTAGGTATCAAAAAAAGACTTACCAAATGTTCCATCAGAGCGTTGTATGCAAGTATCATAATTCTGCAAGTGATGAATAAGTGGAGCTAAGTAGGCAACTGTCTTCCCTGTGCCTGTGGCAGCATTAATAAGTCTAAAATTTTATCATTAAGGAACCCAGAAATAAGAAGATATAGCATGTGCTAAAGAAAAGAAGATGAAGGAAGATTTCTAAATCCAGAGAAGGAAAAAAGGATACGCATGACGGCCAGCGAGAATAATAGGAATGGCTTGAGCTTGCACCAGAGTTGGAACCTCGAATCCCAATTTTTCTATCAACAAAAAACATATAAACTCTTTTCCCATTTGGAACAAAAAAAAGGGGAAATTGTAGGTTACTCTTAAGCTCAATTCTAACCAGGCATGCTTCTGTGACGCTAGGAATGAAAATTTATGAAAGAAATAAAAATCAAAGAAAGCGGGAGAGCAAGAGAGGAAGTACCACGCAGTTCATCGCATAAGGAAGGGCGAAGGCCAAGGCTAGAGAAGGAGCAAGAAGCAAAAACGCTGTCATTTTCCATCGTTGCATTGCTGGCAGCACTGCCAACATCTTTCTTCTCATTCTTCTTATTTTCCATCACTTTCTTGCTGCCTTTTTCGCTCTTCTTCATCCCCATTTCTTTTCTTTCAAATTCTCAACTCTATAGCACCATTACACCAAGGGTTTAACAAAAATTAGAGATGGCAGATATTGCAATAGATTATTTGACTTTGATAACAACAACAACAACAATAATAATAATAATAATAATTGTAACGTCCCGTCCAGCAAAATACCTTGCTTAAGTCAAGGTATTTCTACTAGAAAGAACATTACATAACCTTTTCTAGTATTAACTACTTAATTATCGAGCCTTTGTATCGAGTTCGCGTTTCAGTTTTAAGAAAATGCCAAAAAATTGTTTTTATTCATTAAAGTCATGTTTCAAAGATTTCCAACAAATAATAATCACATAAATATTATTAATAATAGTTCTTATACAGAAGAAACCAAATGAAACTCAAATACAATATACCAAACCTACCCCTCTATGTAAAATAAAATCTCAAGGGACAACAGCGAAGGGACTCTATGAAAGTAATTAAAACCATAAAGAAAACCTACAAATCACTCGCAGCTTCATATTGCGTCTTCAAACCTATGTCACTGAAAGGGTAGAAAATTTGGGGGGTGAAAACCAAACCACATGTTCTCAGTAGAGGTAGAGAATGCCGTGAAATGTGAAAGTAGAGAATAAAACGCAAATAGTTAATTCCGTTCAAAGATATTTAAAAGAAAACTGTCTTCATTGCCTTATGAATCCTCTTGAAAACCAACGGCTTAACATTTAAATTCCATAACCTTCTTTAAAAGCATCAGTTAGTTATCCAAAATCCTAAATCCATATTTTCCTTTATAATAATCTTAAAAGTTTTCCTAAACTGTATGACCAATTTGTTCCAAGCATAGGTTCATTAAGTCTATGCTGAACCAGCTTGATCTTTCATACTCTACTAAGCCTCAAACACAAACTAGTCACGGCCTCAGGCCCAAGCAATTCAATCATCACACAATTCACCACAGTCCAGTCAACCAGTTACAAACACAAGTAATGAGGTTCAAACACAATCAAGAGCAATTACATCAAGTATAACAATTAGCAGTTAAACAGAATTATTCACATAAGCAAACCAATTACAATATGCACACCCAAACAATGTCACATAGATGCATATGATGAATGTCTAGTCCTAGTACAAGCCATGAGCTCATGTGTCGGTTGGCACCCGCATTCCCGACATTTATCCGGTCACAAATTCACGATTTCCCGGATATGATTTTCCGTTCAAATAAATGCGCATATAATTATTAGCAGCTCTATTGAGACAGCCTCTACTTTCTACTCGCAGAAAATATATACTCTTGGGAACGGAAAATTGCTGTAGGTATCCTAGTTTTCCTACAAAAGCTCTTGGGTTGCCTTAGGGCAACAAAAAAATAATCAAACATCTCTTGGGTTGTCTCAAGCAATAGATAAATAAACAAATATCTCTTGGGTTGCTTCAAGCAACAAATAAATAAACAAATATCTCTTGGGTTGCTTCAAGCAACAAATAAATAAACAAATATCTCTTGGGTTGCCTCAAGCAACAGATAAACATACGATAAGTACTCTACTCTTTCCTTTTTCTTTCATAACTGCAAATACGCAAGCAGGACAAGACCCACGCCCTTGCCAACAACCTCATAAACCAAATAATCTTTTCTCAAAAGAATCATTGAAGTTATTATCATTAAATAATACTTAAGTATTCATTTTAATTACCACCTTATATTTTTTATAAAATTCGGACATAACCTCCCCTAAAAATAAAACTTGGCCACCCTTACGGGTTCCCTCTTTCTCAACATTTCACCAACCTCTTATCGGCAATTGCCACAGCATTATATTCTCAAAAACATTTGGAAATAATATAGAAATCTTTTCTTAAAATCTATATCCAAGGTTGTCACCAAAACCACATCGGCAGCCCAATCTCAATTTTGTTTTTAAAATACCAAATGAATTCGAAATTGCACAAACTTTATATCCATGCGACCGTCTCGGATTAAGCTTTCTAGTAAACCAAAAATCATAATTTTCTGATCAATCTAGCCTCGGGAATAGTAGGAAAACCGTGACTGCTCTATAATGTTTAAAAAACCAGAAAAACCGCAGCAGTGTGTAATATTTAATATTCCATATAAAATCCAAATTAAATCCAACCACCTTCAAAATTAACATGGTTAAACTTAAATTATCCAAGTTTCTTTCTCAATTGGTTTTAGGTCAATATCATTTTTAATGAAGAATTTACATAAGTTGAAAGTTAAGTTAAAGTAAGTCAAAATCTGTTTTACAAACCAACAAGCTTAGTATCTTTCAACTTGTATAACTTTTACTACAAAACTTCAATTAGGCTACAGTTTGGCTTGGAAACTCCTAACTTATCTAGCAACATGTGTGTCTTGGTTGCAACCCAATTGCTATTCAATTCTAAGAGTTACAAGCATTGGAAGTTGATGCATAACTTGCTGAAAACTGGTTCTTTCCAGCTTAACTCATTAACTTTCAAAAATTCACAACTCCCAATCCTTAACTCCTAAAATTCTGAAGTTTTAGAGAAATAAACCAAGTTAATCAAATTTTAAAACAAAATTGGTTTAGCCCCAAAATTCAACTTGTAGGAATTGCAGCAAGACAAACAAATTGCTGCCCTGTTTGAACTTTTCTGCTGCAGGACAGATTTATCGACCAAACTTTAAAAATTTGCTATAAATTGTGTATTTAACGAAAAGACCTCAAATTTTCCAGTCCAGCTCTACATATTCCCAAGTTTAATCCAGACTTGGTCCCATGCAATTCTGATCATCACGGAATTAGCTATAGCTTTTCAAAGTTTTTGACTTCATTTAAAAGTAATGCAGAAAATCATATTTTCATAATTTATCTTTGAAAAATAATAACTAATTCTCTAGTTAATACGAAAACTTCAAAATTAAATCTTAGCAATCATACTCATTATAGTTCACTTAGCTCTTAATTTCTTATCATTTCAAACACTATTGAGTTTCTGGTTCACTTTCAAAGTTGCCATTTAACTTCAAAACTCAGATTTTCAACAAGCAGTTCAACATTTTAAGATTCAATCCTTCAAATATTCTCTAAACTCAATTCCAATCAATCACCAAGTCCACCACCATTACAATAAAGCAATAACCAGCTCAACAGTAACAAATTCAATATAATCCATCAAACCCAGAGTTCTCAGCAATCACTCATCAACAATTCACAATTCACACAATCAATCAACTTCACAAAATCCACAAATTCAATCAATCCACAGCCACAATTCAACATACATATAGCCAATCAACTAATCACAACAATTAAAATTATTTGCAATTACTCAATAAACTTTATGGGCATTCTTAAATTAAAATCGTTTAAGTTAAACCCCTTACCTCGATTAGCTGAACTCACACGAATTAACCACGATAAGCCCGCTTATTTTGAATTCACAGCATCAGCGACAATTTCAACGTAATCCCGCGGCAACAACATTTAGTAGTTATAACTAAGGGCAGCGGCACCGAGCAATGACAATAATGACTCTGGTAAATTAAACGGATCAACACTAGCTGCCTAAATAAAATGGCACAGAGAAGAATCAAGGCGGTCTTACCCATGAACTTACCAAAATGAAAAGTGGTAGCTACAACGTCTCTCACTACAATCAATCAGCAGCAAGGACACAACCTGGTTCATCACCAACAACGACAGTAACCGCGAGCTCCGGAACACCGATGGTAACAGCAGCAGCAGCGGAGGTCTCTATCGCCACCTTCTTCCTTTCCTTGCTCGGATTCCTCCCTGCGACGAACCCAACAGCAGCAGCAACGTGCCCTAGGAACAGCAGTGGTAACAACCCCCTTCGGCTTCAGGCTCCACAGCGGTTTGGCTTCGCGAGCGGCGGCTTCGATTAACGGCCGTGGTGGCGTCTTGCGTGACGACGACAAGGCTCGACGGTGGCAGCGATGGTGCGGGAAGACAGCACGTTCAACTTGCGCGAGCTCCCTAGCGACGTCCCTGGCAGTGATGAGGACGAACAACGGCGACGCGGTTGGCGGGTTCGACGGTGACAACCTGGGTCCCTCGCTCTCCTCTTCTCACTCGTTCCTCTCCTTTCTTCCCCTGTCTTCCTTCTTCGCTCTTTTCCCTTCCGTTCTGAACGTGGTGCGCGTTGTGTTTTAATTGAAATCAAATTGTGAATTAGGGTTTTATTTGGGGATTTAGGGTTAGGGTAAAATATTTATGAGTAATATAACAATTTTACAAAATATTTATGATAAAATAATAATTTAGAATTTAAATATATTATTATAAAAATTATTTTTAAAATGTATAAAATTTTATCTTATCAATCAATTAACGAGCTCAAATAATTATTTCTAATTTAAATTATAAAGTAAACATACTAATTACATTTTATAGAATACGGTTAAACTCGAAATATCAATTACCTCAATTAAATTATATGACCTTCCATTATATTTTTATCATCGAGACTTTAATTTTAATTTATATAAAATAATTTATTATAATAAAAATTTTACATAAAAATTAATTAACTTAAACTCTAAGTATTTATAAAAAATAATATAATCATTCCTAATAAAATAATCTCTAAGAACTCAAACTAATAAAATAAACTATAATTTATTCACAATAAAAATTTCTTAAATAAAATTGTATAATACTTCCATTACTAAATTTTAATTTCGAATTATACGAAATATTAATTATAAAATTACACAATAGTATTAATTAACTTAACTCTAAATGTTAATAAAACTAATTTGATTACTCTTACTAGATTAGTTTACAAAATAAGGAGTTCAAATTAATAATAAGTCATAGCTTATTCGTAATAGAAATCACTTAAATTAAACTATACAATTCTTTCTTATTTTTTTTAATTACTAAAATTATGCAAAATATTCTATTATAATAAAATTACCTAAGAATATTAATTGGTTCAAAATAAATTTATCTCCGAATCTATGTAAATATTTCTAATAGAATAATATAAAGTTTAAATATAATAAGATAATATCACAATTTATTTATATTTAGATTTTAAAAAAATGTGGGATGTTATAATAATAATAATAATAATAATAATAATAATAAGGGTTAAGTATGAAATTTAATTTGTACAAACAGTAAAATTAGAATTAATTAATTAAAATGAGGGTATTTTAGGTATAAAATGTTATTAAAGTTTCAGTTTTCATCTCTAAAAATTTTAGTCCCCTGTGTTCCTACTTTTTGGAGGTACTGAAATACTGAAATTTTAAGGAAAGAGACACAAATTTTAGTACCTGAACCAACAAACATGATACTGAGTCTCAGTCTCTCAGTCTCTGTCTCAGTACCTCAAAACAAACACTACCTTATTGAGCTTCCGTGTTTTTTTTTTCATATTTTAGGTTAAAACGTTTTCGCTTTGTATGAAGGCCCAAATTAACTGAATACCCCAGCCCCAGCAAGTGATGGTGGACTTGTAAGTTGTAAATCTACTATCTAAGCCCATAATGATAACTTATCCTATATGGAATCATGGTTCAATTAATTGGCCCAAATACAAAAGGCAAACATTAGTAGAGGCAAATTCAATTTGCCACTTGTTGAGTAGCAACACCCTTCGAATATAAGAGTTATCTGGACAAAATTATAAATTAGAGTAGAAGATACGAAATTGTCATCCATTCTTTTAGTAACCTAGTACCTCTTGTGAGTCTAATTTGAACGTTGAAATCTTTGCAGATACATCTCATTAGTGACTAGATGTGAATAGAAAAATTATATTATTTGAGTTATATCTTGTTGGTTACTTAAATATTTTGTTACCCAAAATCAAAGAATGAGTTTTATATAATGAATAAGACTACGCTCGCAATTTTCACGCTTAAATATTTGATCTAGGTGGGACGTTTAACTCAGGAACAAATGTGAGGTTTCGTTGTTTTTTTGGAGAAACAAGAATTGACAACTCAAAAAAGTAAAAGAACATTCACACGTGCTATGCACGTGATTTATGGACCCAACAAGATAAACCTGACTCTGCTAGTAACATTTACACAACGAGATGGACGCGTGTGTCATATCAAAAAAAGCCCATGGCCCATGTCGCCCTCACGGTCACATTCATTATCGCTTGGGCCCACTACCTCCACCAGATTCCGCCACGTAAAACGGAAGATGATGGGCCCCTCTCCATGTCAAGATTCCCGAACCTGGCTGCATCTGACACGTGGATGGCTACCGCATGATGGACACGTGGCAATTGTTGTTTTCCTGAATCGGAATGTTGGTGGTGGGACTGGCCGGGGGCAGATAAAATAAAACATGATTAGGAAATTAATCTTTTTGATAAAAAATAGTTAGCCTTAATTCAAATATAAAATAAATGTAAAAAATTTTATTTTTTAAGATTTTTTCGAAAAAATATAAAAATAAATCATCAAATCAATTACAATATATTTATGTATAATTATTTTTTTCTATTTTTTAATATATATTTTAAATTTTAATATTTTGTATATATAATTAATTTAATAATTACTTTTTTATATAATTAAAAAATTTATGTGGACAAAGAAAGAAAGAAAATTGGGTATTCTATATATTTATTTATAAGAAGTGTTAAGGGACCATCAAATTTTGTGATTTATAATAATCAATTAACTATCATTAGTATTTTTAATGATGTCAGATTATATCTAATGATGTGAAATTATTTACTTTTTTATTGATTAAATATTGATCAAATTTTAATAAAAATGCTAATTTCAAAACTTTTTCTTTATTTATCCCTTAAGTACAATTATATAATACATTAATTAATTAAGTTCTAATAAAAAATTTTTGGATCGCGATTATGGTATACATGTCTAACATGACAATTAATTTTTGGTTGGCTATAGATATACTTTAATTTGATCTAAACTTCTAAAATTTTCTATGTCTGATTTAAGGTGATGATTAAACTTTCTAAATTTAATTACTAAAATAATAAGTAGTTTGTTCAATTACACTCCGAAATTATTAGTTCTAATAAAATATTTATATAGGTGACTCCCCTTCAACTAACATAGGTAACTCGCTGCAAAGCCTGATCCAGTGATAATTATATTTGTTTTGTCAAAAAATACATGCAGTTCGAATTTTAGCCATCACTGAAGAAATTGATGTATGGAATCCATAAAGAAAAGAATGTGTGTCTTTGAGGGTGTGTAATTTGAAAGAAAAAAAAAAACTAAAATAGGTGTCTGGATAGAAGAAAATAATGATTGCATAATAATAGTTGAACATATTATCATCACGATGTTAGTATCAATTTAGTGTGTATATATCTTATTAGAGGAAAATGTTCTCTAATACTTTTGAAAAAACTAGTTATTATGTGTGGATTAGTGTGATAGAGAAAAAAAAATAGTCTCGCATCAAAAATAAAAAAACAAAGAAGTGAATAATATATAAAATGAGAAATTACAAATTTTAATACTTTTAGATTTTCAAGTGGATGTAGTATTTTCTTCTTTATTGAATAATACTATGATGACTACTGAATAGAGTTTTTTAATGAAGAGTAAAGAATAATTTAAAAAAAATAAAAACATTTGATATAATACATACTCTTTTAAAAAAATTAGTTATAATCTTCACTTTCACTAAAGAAATATTCGTTCTTATTTTGTGTATTTTAATTGTAGTTAAAGTTTGTCAATAAAATATAGCTTAAATGACATTGTTAGAATATAACTAGGATCAATTAGGATCAATTAGTATTATTTATATATACTAAAAGAATCAAAATAATAAAGACGTAATCTCCTATAATAATTCATTTAGAGATTGTGAATTCGAATCTCCCTATCTTTAGTATATAATAATAATTAAAAAAAAAAACACGTAGTTGGACTTGGAACTTCTCCCCTGAAACCCAACATTGAACATTCCAACAATACCTTACAAACCATTTTATTCTACTAAAAAATCATTAGCTCACTTTAAGATATGATCACTCTAGAAAAAATAACATATTGTTGGGTTTTATACCAACTAAGCAAAATGAACTACATTGTGACTTGATTGGCCTGAGTTGGCAACATATATAATAGATTTTTTTTCCTGTACTAAATCAAATCCCATCTGATTGAATATTAAAATTTAGAGATTACATACTCAAAGTGTATGAAGAGTTTAGTCTTATTCTCTTTAGGTCTTGAGCTCCATTATACTCCAACAAACCCCCCAAAAAACAAAAAATGCCAAACAGTTAGGAATAATAAAAATGCCAAGTCCTATACCACCCAAAAAATATTTGCCAAGTTTGATGGCATTAGTTATCCTCTATCCTCACACGGGAAGAGAGCTATGCCTATCCAATACTCATTTTCTCTCACCTCCAATTATTGATTCATCTCATTTTCAGTCACTTATTTAATTCTCTTTTTCCTCTCATCCTCAATTCTCTCTCACTCACTCATCTTAATTTATTTTAATTATTTTTAATAATTTATATATTTTTTTATGAAATATTATTATCATTATTATCTAAGAAAATCATAACTTACGAATTTGTTTTGCGTGGTGTTACAAATGGTGATCCACGATTTCTGGACATATTTTAGTGTTTTGTGTTAGAATTTTTATTCTAATTGTGATTTAATTTGTTAATATAAAAATTAGTTTGAGTGGTGTTGTAATTATTAATTAATTATATTGGCAGTTGATCTGTTCTTTAATGGAAAGAATACGATTTATTATAAATTTTATAAAGTTTGGGGTTTTTTACTTAAATAAATTGTTTGGGGTTCAAAATTACCTGATTCCCCTGAAACAGATTTTGCAACGTGATTACCCTTTTTGTATTATTATATAAATCGTCCTAGGGTGCAAAGGGTTATATAAAACATGAATCATCTCACCCTAGGACGATTAATGCATGAATTTGTGAGGCAAATTAAGAGTAAATCGTGGCAGGGCTTCTTGGGTTGAAGTAGAGTATAAATCGTCCCAGAGTAGTAGGTTTTACGTGTTCATGGGCTAAACCAAACTGGGCTGCCACGATTTATGTGTTATTGGGACCCTCCTCAGCCTGGGACGATTTATGTGTTACTTTGTAACACTCATAGGGCTGGGACGATTTATGCCCAAGTTATAACCCTAAGGAGTCAAGCACGATTTATACAGGCAGAAACTCTATAAATAAACGAGTTTCACACAGACGAGCCACACGGGACATATGTTGAGGGTGTGAGAGATGGCGGAGAGTATTTTCTTGTTAGTGCATCACCGGGGAAAAATAGATGAAAACACAAGTGAGGGTGTAACTTTTTCTAGCAAAAAGCAGATAAGTGTGTTTATAACTCCGTCAACGACGTTGATGGATTTGCACAGTAGTATATTAGAGAAGGCTGGAAAGTGTGGTAAAAACGCGTGAAGCAATTATTTTTTCGTATTCCGATATCATTGAAGCCCGGTTATGTTAAGTTTGGGAAGTACGCGATGTTGGGTGATGACGACATGCGAGTTATATTTCATAGTCAAACAAGATTTCCCGACTTAGGCGCGCTGGAGTTGTTTGTCAGATTGGTTGACGTGGAGGGCAGCAGCGGGGGAACTGGTCCGAATCTGCCCACTGGCGTCTTAAAAGGAACTTCCACCGCCGTTCCAACAGGGCAACTGGTGACTCCACTTGTTTTGTCCCCATCTTTTGCTGCTGATTTGCCTGTCTCGGGTGATGACTTGGGTGATGGGCGTAGCTTCGGCCAGCTTGCAGCTGCGATGGGATCTGAACCTGTAGTTGATGGTGCACCCGCATTCATGGAGGTAAGAGAGAGAGATCCGTTTGCGAAGGCTATAGGTGATGATGGGTCAGATTCGGAGCCACAAATTATTGGTGACGAGAGCGACGGCGAAGAGGACACCGCAGTTGCCGTGGGAGCTCAAACCCATGGTAGCAGTGGTACGCAGCAGTACCCTTGACACTTTACCACATTGGACCTTGAAGCAATGAACCAGGCCGCAAATGTAGATCAACATCACCCGGTGATTTACGGAGAAAGGCCTAGTGTGATTGGCACGGAAGAGTTTGAGGTCGGGCAACGGTTTGAAACAAAAGAGGAAGCTGTACTGACAATCAAGAGTTATAATATTCGGCGGGGTGTAGAGTATGAAGTGTTTGAGTCCGACCAGTTGAAGTATCATGGGAAGTGTGTCCAGTTCGAGAATGGTTGTAATTGGCTTATCCGTGTCACTATGAGACAGAGGAAAGGCTACTGGGAAATTTGAAAGTACAATGGACCACACACGTGTCTAGCAACGGAGATATCAATGGATCACAGGCAGCTCGATTACCATGTCATATGTGCCTCGATTTTATCGTTGGTGATGGCTGATGCATCAGTTTCGGTTAAGGTGTTACAGAATGCGGTGTCTTCGAACCAACTGAAAGGAAAGCACGCTCTGACGTCTCTCATCCCAACACTGATGCCATGTGGCGAATACCTCAGGAAACCACCTAGTGGGTCCTCTACCATCCTTCGATAACAAGAAGTCGATGTTGATGGCTGGCTCTGGGATGCGCTGAACTCCCCCGAGCTGGGATAAAACCCTATCAACTTGATGCCACTCTATTGACGCAAAGTATATCAACGCAGTGGTCGACTTCCATAAAAGCGTGTGGTCAGGCCGGAGTATGTCAGGATGGACTACTTGGATCACCTCAAGACTACTGTATGGCATCCAAATGAACTGCAATATGGAAATCAGTCAACATCCCCAACCAACTATATGAAAACAGAAATACAGTGAATAGCATTATAGACATTCAAACTTACATCATCGCCAGTCAGCCTATCTAATCTGTGTCGGGTAGCAATCACACGGGGTCCCTTCTCATCCGACGACGGAAGAAACCGACCACACCTGCTCCATTACAAAGTGAACAGAAGTGAGCTTATAAAATATCATACAAACATGTGCATGAAAATGATTATGCATCAAAATGATATACCTCGCAGCAAGCGGCCAGGAATAGCATCAAACCCTCTAGGCTTGAATGCCGGGAAACGCCAGAAAATCCAAGACTGTAGTAGTGACAATGGTCCAGCGAGTTTCTTTACATTCCGATTTGCAACCCTACAGAGACACCTGTACAACCAAGATAAAGTGGCCGAAGCCTAGCTGTACTTGCCGAGTCCATCGAGGTCTGCAACATACGGGAGCCACCGTAAGTGTACCCTGGCACCAGACTTATCCGTGAACAGCGCAGTGGACAACAACATCATAATGTAACCTCGTGCGTAGATCTGCACCGTCTCCTCTGACGCATGAGCGGGCAATACTCTGAACTTGTTCTGGAACCAAGAAAAAGAAACTGTGAAGTCATCGATGCAGTCATCCGGTGGGAGTTCACCAAATAACTCTCCAAACCACACCCATGCAGGCTTGCCACCGTCCATCAACTGCTCGAAGTCGCTGAGGCACCCACTCACTGCATGACCGTCAATAGGAAGGCCAAACTGGTATGCCACATCCTGCAGTGTTATGGTACACTCCCCAAATGGCATGTGGAATGTATGCGTCTCGGGACGCCATCGCTCCACAAAAGCACTGATCAGCGGCTCATCAAGCTTGAACCAATAATCATTCAACCGAGCAACATGTAATAGGTTGGCACGATCTAAGTACGGGAGTATACGATCATGCAATATCATCTTCTGTTTCCGATGCACGCTCCTAACACATCGGGTTGGCTGAAAATACGCATACATAAGCACATCATTAATTCGGGTCCTTATACAGACAGACATAGAAAATAACTTAGTCCAAGACAAATATTCAACTCACAGATGGCATCAAAATGGATATGTTCATAATAACATTTCATGTTCAATTCAACATTACCAATATAATGTAATAACCAAAAAATGCAGAACCGAACCGATCAAGTCACCGGGTTAATGGTTGAACCGATACTTCACCGGTTGAACCGATTGACCCGGTCCTATATTATTTAAAAAATAAATTATATAAAAAATTTTAAAAATAAAAATTAAAATACATATTTTCACTAATAATCCAACTTTAACATTTTTAAAAAATTTTTAAACTCAAGCGGTTCGATCGAACTGGTCTTACCGAGTGATATCAGTTTAAACCATTTTACTCCGGGTTTGACCACACCCAACCGGTTCGTTCGGTTCGGTTCGGTCAGGTTCGGTCCGGTCCGGTCCATGTCCGGTCTAGTCCGGTCTGGTTCTGTTCTGCTATCAATAGTAACAACAGCAAATTTTTTAATGATTCTGCCATCAGAACCATCACCCAGTCATGAGCGAATTCCATAATCTATTAAGAACACTGATTTCTAACGTCTTATACTAGACCAAAAACTAACTAAATCACTAAACATGGTATCCGCCAACGTCATAATAAAAAAAATTCTAAGATGCATATTCACCCTATACAATATCATCCAACATATCAATGTACTTAACATACCCATGGCATCGACTCAACAACATTACAAAATTCAAAAACTTACCTATTGATCTATAAACCCGGCAACATGCGCAATGCCATTCAGGCAGTACATATCTCCTTGGTTAGCGGCCATTATCACCACCGGACAGATTCCCAACTCCACCAGCCGGCCACCGGTGGCCCACTGCCACCACCCTCTGTGCCACTCAGACGCCTCTACCCACCACCAGTTGCACCTCTGCCACCGGCTGGTCCCCACACCTGAAACACTTCTCCCCCCAAACTTCCTCTCCGGTGAACAATGGTGGCTCCCAAACCTCCTCTCACCCTTTCCGCCGCAGCAACTGCAAATGTGACTCGTGCTTGACTCCTTAGGGTTATAACTTAGGCATAAATCATCCCAGCCCTGTGAGTGTTACAAAGTAACACATAAATCGTCCCAGGCTGAGGAGGGTCCCAATAACACATAAATCGTGGCAGCCCAGTTTGGTTTAGCCCATGAACACGTAAAACCTACTACCCTGGGATGATTTATACTCTACTTCTAACCCAAGAAGCCCTGCCACGATTTACTCTTAATTTGCCTCACAAATTCATGCATTAATCGTCCTAGGGTGAGATGATTCATGTTGTATATAACCCTTTGTACCCTAGGACGATTTATATAATAATACAAAAAGGGTAATCACGTTGCAGAATTTGTTTCAGGGGAATCAGGTAATTTTAAACCCCAAACAATTTATTTAAGTTAAAAACCCTAAAGTTTGAGTCTCCAGTTTTTATTACACAACAAAAACAAATATATTTTGATTTTATCTGATTTGGTGATTCAAAAATTGAAAATTTTAAATTAAATAAAAAATTTTATTGGCAATAGTTAGAGGTACGTAAATTATTGGTGATATAGCTGTTACAAATCCAAAGTCATAACTCGACATTATGCACCATAACTCGGCTATATACATTATAGCTCGGCACTATGTGTTACAATCAGACTCAACGGACCACATCCTGAAATAAAAACGTCCGACAAGACACTATCACCCACGAGAACCTAATAATTGCTCTTCAGTTCAGATGATCGATAGAAACGTAACTGACCTATTTTACCTCGCCTATAAGGGTATGACATTTTATCCTCAAAGGACACTGAATTGCCAATACTAACTTAAGTATTGGAGTGCCTTTTGCAGGTACACTCCTCCTTTGTTCACACTTTCCACGACGTGATATCTATCTGGACAAAAAACTCAGATCTTTCAAGTCTGTAGCTCAGTGTTGAAGGAAACAGCTCGGCGTCGACTCTTAGAAACCGAGTTACGTCCAGGTTACGTACACAAGAACAATTGGTGTCCACCGTGGGGTCGAAGATATAATTCTTTTCCTTTTTATTGGCCTCAGCACTTCCACTTTTGACCATGCCTGATCTACCTCCACCTACACCATCCGAACTTCTTCGAATGGTAACTAAGTTGCAACAAGCCAACCAACGCATAGCGGAGGAGAATCAAAGAATGGCGAACCAAATTACTGAGCTAACTAATGCTCAGATTGAAAATAATGACGGTCATCAAGAACAAACAGAAGAAGCCGAGCACCAATCTGGTCCAACACATGTGTCCGAAATTGCTCAGAATGAAGAAGGGCAACCTCAACAAAACGAAGAAGCTCGGCCAAAAAATGAAAACGCTGAGCCCGACAACTCTATTGGGCCATTCACAGCCGAGGTGATGAATTTCGAGCTCCCTAGAAGGTTCACCTTACCGACTACGTTAATCCCTTACGACGGGTTAGGAGATCCGAAGAAATATATCAAGAAGTTCAAATCCATAATGATAGTAAAGGGCGCATAAGATAAAGTTTTATGCCGTTGTTTTCCATTTTCCTGGCTCAGCTTTCTACCTGCACGACTGTGACTACTTGAACACAATTAAACAACGTCAGAATGAAAGCCTCAAAGACTACATGACTTGTTTCACAAAGGTGGCGATGAGTATACCCGACCTCCACCCCGAGGTGCATCTGCACGCCATCAAAAGCGGACTCCGACCAAGAAAATTTCAAGAGGCTATTGTTGTCGCCAAGCTGAAGACCTTGGCCGAATTTTGCGAAAAGGCGAAGGGTCAGATCGATATCGAAGAACTCCGACAAGCTCGAAAAGCAGAAAAACCCCAACACAAAGAAGAGGATAAACCACGAGATAGTAAGAAAAGTTTTAAACTAACCCCTGTTATGAATCCTATACTCAGTTCAATACCAAGCGGGACGACATCATCAAGGAGATTCTGAATTCTAAATTAATCAAGCCACCACGGAAGGCCAGCAACTATCCAGATTCAATGGGTGTAGACAAATCAAAGTATTGCACCTTTCACCAAAAATATGGACATACCACTGATGAGTGTGTCATCGCCAAAGACCTCTCAGAGCGACTAGCCTGGCAAGGCCATTTAGATAAATACATCGGTGGCCATATACAAAGACGTGCCCCTCCCTCTGATGACCGTAACTCGGCAGGACAGCACAGCCAAGATAAGGAAAGGGCGACTACAAGTCATCCTAAACAACCAAGAAAAGTTATTAACTGTATTTCTGGAGGTTTTACATGTGGAGGCGCTACAAGCTCGGCAAAGAAACGCTATTATCAAGCTACGTTATCGATATAGGCCAGTCTTAACAATATCCAACCGCCTTCACATTTTCCTTAGATGACGTTTCAAGCTTGCGACTTTAATACAACCACAACAAATCTAGATGACCCCGTTGTAATCTCCATCCAGTTAGGAGATCTTTTGGTTAAAAAAGTACTACTGGATCTGAGAAGTAGTGCTGATGTTCTTTTCTATTCAACATTCCAGAAGATGAAACTAAGTAACAACATGCTACAGCCTTCCCCTGGAGACCTGGTCGGATTTTCAGGTAAAAGGGTCCTAGTTTTGGGATCTGTGTGGTTACAAACCACACTCGGTGAGACTCCCTTATCAAAAATTTCAGATGTTCAATATTTAGTTGTTGAATGTTTTAGCCCTTACAATTTGATACTTGTCCGACCTTTCTTGAATAAGTTCGGCACTATAGTATCCACAATTCATCTTTGTGTTAGGTTCCCTGTGCAGGATAATACTATTGCGACAATTCACAGTGACACCCGTGACTCCCGACAATGTTACAACAATAGTCTGAAAAGACCCAATCAAGGTGTCAATGTCCAAGTAAACAACATCCGCAGTCAGGACAAACTTCCGGTTTTAGCCGACCTTGACCCAACGGCGGATGTTCTCGAACGACCAACACCGACAGAGGACTTACAAAAAATATATTTTGCAAATAGGTCAGAAAAATTCACTTATGTAGGAACTACGCTTATTTCGGAAGAGAAAGCCTCATTTCAAACATTCCTACAATAGAATGCCGACTTATTTGCCTGGACACTTGCCGACGTGCTTGGCATTGACCCATTAATTATCTCTCATAAAGCTGGCGTTGGACCCTTCTGTCCGACCTATAGCACAGAAGAAGCGAAACTTAGGCCTTGAAAGAAAGCAAGCCTCTTTGGAAGAGACTAAGAAGCTAATCAGTGCTGCCTTCATACAAGAGATTAGATTCGCAACATGGTTGGGAAACGTCGTCATGGTAAAGAAATATAACGGTAAATAGCGCATGTGTGTTGATTTCATCGATCTCTACAAAGCATGCCAAAAAATTTCTATCCCTTACCATTTATTGATTGCTTAGTAGACAATGCTTCAGGTTATAAAACACTGAGTTTCATGAATGCATATTATGGCTATAACCAGATTCTAATGCATCCATCCAATCAAATTAAGACTGCATTTATTACTGAATACATAAATTACTGCTATAAAGTTATGCCATTTGGACTTAAGAATGCAGGAGCAACATATCAACGCCTTATGGACAAGGTATTTGCAGCACAGATTGGCAGAAACCTAGAAGTTTATGTCGATGGCATGGTAGCCAAAACAAAGCTTGGCGACAATCATCTTGATGACCTTGCAGAAATATTCAACCAAATACGAAAATACAATATGCGACTCAACCCTGAGAAGTGTGCCTTTGGTGTACGAGGAGGCAAATTCCTTGGTTTCATGCTCACCAACCGCGGGATCGAAGCCAATCCAGAAAAATGCCGAGCTGTGTTGGACATGGCAAGCCCACAAATAATCAAAGAAGTCCAACAGTTAACAGGGAGACTTGCTGCACTCTCTAGATTCTTACATTGTTTAGCTTTTAAATCTTTCTATTTTTTCCAAACACTAAAAAAGAAAAAAGATTTTCATTGGACTGATGAATGTGAAAATATTTTCACAACCATAAAAAATACTATTTCAAAACCACCTATTTACAAACACCCCTTCAAGCTGAATCACTCTACTTATATTTATCTGTTACTGACTGGGCTATAAGCTCTATTCTCATTGCAGAGAGACAGAAACAGCAATAGCCGATCTATTTTATTAGCAAAACTCTGTAACATACCGAACTTCGCTATCCTAAGATAGAGAAGTTATCCTTAGCTTTGGTGTTCTCAGCCCAACGTCTTCAGCCATATTTTCAGAGCCATGTAATCTATGTTCGCACAGATCAATCTTTACGACAAGTTCTCCAAAAACCAGAATTAGCTCGCTGACTAGTAAAATGGTCGGTTGAGCTCTCCAAATTTGACATCGAATACCAGGGGCGAGGTCCCATAAAGTCTCAATATTTGGCAGATTTCATTGCTGAATTCACGGTCTTAATTTTCATTGACGATTCAACTCAATGGGCTTTGTATGTAGATGGGGCATCTAATCCTCAAGGATGTGGTGCTGGAGTTTTACTCGAGGATGGTAACGCGTACGTCATAGAGCAATCCTTACACCTTTCTTTCAAAGCGAGCAACAATCAAACTGAATACAAAGCCCTAATCGCTGGACTAAAACTCGCGGCCGACCTAAATATTACTTAACTAAAGATATATTGTGACTCCTTGCTCGTCGTGCAATAGGTAAAAAACTTCTATCAGGTAAAATATCCTTTATTATCAAAGTACCTTGATATTGTTAAAGCCCTAATTTCAAAGCTTTCCAAACGTGAAATACATCACATACCCCAGGAAAATAACCACCGAGTTGATATTTTATGAAAGCTCGCCAGCACACAAACACCAACTTCTTCCTTACACCAATTTACACTGCTCAAACCACGCATAAATCTAACGGAAGTTCTAAGTGTAACACATGATGCGGATTGGTGTATACCCTATATAAAATATCTCAAGACTGGCATCATACTAGACAACATTGATAATACTCGACAATTCCGCCGACAAGCTTCATTTTGTACCATATATAACAACTTCATATATAGACGAGGATTCTCTTGTCCTCTGCTTAAATGTCTTTCCAGATCGGAAGCCGAAATTGCACTTGCCGAGGCACATGAAAGAATATGTGGAACACACCTCAGAGCCCGAAGTTTATCCTAAAAAATACTCCAAACTAGTTTTTTTTTCCGACATTGCAACAAGACTGTAAAACAAAGGTAAAAAGCTGTGACAATTGCCAAAAGCACAGCCCGATTACACACCTACCAGCTAAAGTCCTTCACAATTCCGAGGTAAGTTGGCCCTTCAGTTAATGGGGGCTCGACATCCTCGATCCTTTTCCTTTGGCAGCAGGACATGTAAAATTTTAAATTGTAGCAATTGACTATTTCTCTAAATGGATAGAGGCACAGCCCCTAGCAAAGATCACATCACAACAAATGGTCTCCTTTGTATGGAAGAATATTATCTGTAGATTTGGCATACCTCGGCACATTATCACTGATAATGGTCACTAGTTTGCAGAATGGCTTGGCCGAGGCTGCAAACAAAATTATCTTACATGCTTTGCGAAAGAAGCTTGACAATGCCAAGGGTCTCTGGGCCGAATTAATACCGGAAGTCATATGGGGGTACAACACAACCATCCACTCAACAGCAAAGGAAACACCTTTCCATCTAGTATATGGTTCGGACGCAATGATACCTGTCGAGGTCTCCCAAGCCTCACTCCGGACACAATTTGCCGATCATAGCATAACAGATATAGCTAGCCAACATGATCTAGATACAATCAAAGAAATTCGATCTTTAGCAGCAATAACACACCGAGCTATGCAACAGCATATAGCTCGGCGATACAACCAGAAGCTTCACCCAAGATCCTTCCAAGTAAATGACTTGGTGCTCCAAAAAACAGAGCAAGCAAGAAAACCACTTACACATGGGAAGCTCGCCACAAACTGGGAAGGCCCTTTCCGAGTTGTTGAAGTGCTCGGTAATGGAGCTTATCGGCTCCAATCTCTGGACGGTACAAATTTACCCAACTCCCGGAATTTTTCCTCCTTAAAATAGTATTTCAGTTAAAAGTCAGGGCCAGGCAGGTACTCTTTTGTCTACTCACAAGATTTCTATCTTGCTTTGAGCATCTTTAATTTCTTTCGAATTCAAGCTGTTATCCCACCGATTTCTATTCAGAATCATAATACTCGGATTTCACCGATTAAATTACAAAATGATGATCTATGTTAAACAATCCTATTATCTTAATTATATCTTTCTAAGGTATAACAATCAAACAAACTATTGACTAAGGTGAAGTAAACACACATATGTTCAAACGTACTACTATCAGGCAGATCATTCAAATGCCTTTACCGGACACACAGCAACCAAAGACAATTTTCACAAACATATTTAAACCTTCACATTGTGTTTAGGCATCAAAATAATATAAAGTTCCCAATAGCTCTATTAAGAGCACACCAACTATCAAACAAATAAAATAATTCAGTTGAAACAAATATACAAATCCCATAAAAAAAACTATAAACTACTCAACATTCTCATCTTCTTCTTCAGCCGCGCCATCATCCTCCACCATAGCTCCATCTCGGATGGTCTTCCCTAGATCCATCTGGGAGAAATCAAATTCAAGGACTAGAAACTTTGCTTGCAGCGAAGCTCGTTCAAAAGCTTCAATGAAGGAGTCCAGAATCTCTGCTTCCTTACTCTTCTCCATCTCCTTCAACTTCGTTGTCACTTCAATCATCTGAGCACTCATACTAGAAAAGTCGGCTTCCTTTTTCTTCAGATCCTCTACTTCCTTTGCATAATTTTCTTTCATCAACTTCAACTCTTTCTCACTCCCAGACAACTTGGTTTCCAATTCAGTTACCCTAACATTCTTTAAATCAAACTCCTCTTTCAATTTCGGATCTTCCTTTTGCTCGGCAAGTTTCCGATGCTTACTTTCTTGGCTTCACCCTAGGCTTGCCAAACGCAAACCAACCACCTAACACAGCCAGACAAACAATGATAAAAAAAACTAAATACAAAATCCCAATCCACAACCAAATAAATACCTGCATATATTGGTCAATGGCAACATCCCCAACCTCGTTCGCCAAAGATACATCTGCCGACGATTGGAAAACTTCGTCGGCCACAACCATAAAAGGAAAATCCTTGCCCGATAGAGACGAGCCATCACTTTGATCGGCAACGTCATGCAGTTTCTTTTGGTTATCGAAAAAACTTTGTATTTCCTCCACCGGTATCTCTTCCCTATCGTCCTCAGACCCTTCCGATAAATCTACCACGCCAGTTTTTCTCTTTTTTAAAATAACCATTTTCCTTCTAAACTTGGGCTGGTTAACCTCGCCAGCACCAACAACCCTATCAGCTTTTGAAGTCGATCCCTCCTTCTCAAGGTTCTTACTTTTCACCTAAGCTCTCAGAGTGACAGCAGATACCCTGGTATACTTTCCTCCTGAAACAAAACACCAAGTCAGCTAAATATAAATTGAAATGCAATAATCTCTATACTTCAATACCTCACCTAAATATTCTATAACAGTCTGCTTAATATCTTCCCATTGGAGTAAATCAAACACTGAAATTAACTATTTCTGATAAATAACTTCCACTAAATACTCAATGATGCATTCATCTCTTGCACTAATGGTTTCTGGCCCAGAATATTATGAGGCTCCGAACACCACCAAAGAGAAAACTTTTCCCCCAAATATTCATCCATATAGAATGGGAAATCACCTTCAGCATTAGAAACCTTCACATACATCTCTTTGAAGTCTTTAAACGACGACCTGTACAATTTAAAAATTGCAAACCTCGACGAACTATTTATGTTCACCCAACCCCCTTTCCAAACACCTTTGGCCTGAAATAAAGAAAAAACAATTTCACAAATGGAGTCTCTTCTAGAAAACCCATTAGGGTGGAGTTGGGAAGGTGCACAGTTTAGTTGCCTCAGCACCTGACATTCAAAATCAGTGAAGGGAAGCTTCACCCTCAACTCCTCCAACACACAACTATACATATAAAAGAATTCAAACCCATCCCCTCTATGAAACACACGGTCACTAAGGACACAAGGAAGTAACTCCAATCAAAGACCAGACCCACCCTTCACGATTTTACTTTTATCTATCTTCTTCACAGCTTCCTGATCTAAAAACAGTGAGGAACGCTTCCTAACGTCATTATTTACCCAGTCGTATGACCAATCAACCCTATTTTTTTCTCTTTTTCGAAACCCATTAGCAAGAACAAAGTGAAGAAGAAGAAGAACAGAAGTTACAGAAGCTACAGGAAAAATGAAGCGTACCTCTTTTGCTCATGTTTCTTCAAATGCCTCTGATAACAACAAAACTTTGTGCAAACAACCCAACCTTTTAGATTCCAAAGCTTTTAATTAAAACTTTAAAACTGTTTTGGAATCCAGTAAACCATCCCATCAGTTACATCAAGGGAAATGATGTGCATTGGAAACACGCATGTCCTTTAATGGGCATTTAGGACCGTTTCTCTCTCCTACTCATATCAATTAAATAATCTTTTAATAAAGCATCTTGAACTGGGGGTTCCAAGGCTAACTCAATGGCCGAGTTATGGCTCATCAAAAGATCAACCTGCTTCATTAAAATACATCCCCAGGTCAAGCTTGGGGGCTATAATATGGCTGTTACAAATACGAAATCATAACTCGACATTATGTACCATAACTCGGCTATATATGTTATATCTCGGTACCATGCGTTACAATTAGACTCAACGGACTACATTTTCGAATAAAAACGTCCATCCAGACACTATCACCCACTAAAACCTAATAACTGCTCTTCAATTCAAATGATCGATAGAAACGTAATTGACCTATTTTACTTCGCCTATAAAGGTATGTCATTTTATCTTTAAAGGACACTGAATTCATAATACTAACTTAAGAATCGGAGTGCCTTTTGCAGGTACACTCCCCTTTTACTCACACTCTCCACGGCGTGATATCTCTCTAAACAAAAAACTCGAATCTTTCAAGTCTGTAGCTCGACGTTGAAAAAAACAGTTCGATATCGACTCTTAAAAACAAAATTACATCTAAATTACATACACAAGAACAATTAATTATTTATAAAATATCTAACATTTTATCCTATTTAAAATTATTAGTCATGATTTTTGGACACATTTTTTAGTAATATTAATCACCTT
>NC_029774.3:125997949-126026381 GCF_000817695.3 Arachis duranensis
TATATGGCGGTAGGTCATAAATCACTAGGAGTGTGATACGCTGATAGCTCCTGAATATATAAAAATAAGAGTAAACTACCATATGTATCTATAAAAATTGAAAACATTGACATATCTACACATAGAAAAATAAAATTACTATTTGTATTTATGAAACATAAATTTTTGCTAACAAAATTATTCAAATCTAAAAAAATTATTTGAAATTCTCAAATTACTCCACACCACCACTTTTCCAATCCCAAATCCACCATCAAAATTCTTCCTCACCACCACCCTAAACTCTAATTACCACCATCACTCAATTCAAAGGCACCACCACCTCATTTCTTTCATCACTACCATCACCATCACCACTTCTATACCTCCATTATCATCTTCTTCACATAAAGCAACAACAACAACAATAATAATAGAAAAAACAAATTGTCTGAGACTACCGCACCACTACCGGCGAACACCAAGCTGTCCCCCTTCTCCCGATTTCCACTCTTCTTCCTCTCTCTCGCCCCTTCTTAGCTCCTCTGCGTAACCATCGCTACGACACTCAACAGTCGCTGGCACCGTCAAGTCCCACCCAACCTCCACTCGCCGCCGCCGCGTCCTTTTCCACTTTCTTTCCTCCTCCACCCTTTCCCTCTCTCTTTCTTCTTCTTCCCCTCGCCTCACCTCCACGAGCCCAGGACCACCGTCACCTTCTGTTTTTGCTGCCTTTTACAATTCTAGAGCCGCTGCTGCTGTCCCAACCCGTTCCAGCTAGCTCTCCATCTCTCGCTGACACAGAGCTCCAGTCCCTGTCCAGTATGCAGTTCCACCCGCTCTTCTCTAGTCTACAAATTCAGAGACCACTGAACCTACATCACGCAACCATTTGAAGAAGTAGAAGAGAGAGAAGCAAAATATAAAAGGAAAGAGAGAGAAAGAGAGAGAGAGGAAGGAGTTGGCAGAGTTGACGGACTCTGACGGTAGCGACAAGTTCAGAAAATGGAAGGAGAGAGAGAGATTATGGGGTTAGTGGTGGTGGTAGTGATAGAAAAAAGATGATGCAGATGATGATAAGGGTAATTTAAGATTTTTATGTGATTTTTTAGTATTTGGGTAATTTTATTATATAGAACTCATATTTTATGGATACAAATAATAATTTTCTTTTTATATGAGTAAATATATCAGCGTTTTCAACTTTCGTGAGTAAAAATAATAATTTACTCTAAAAATAAAAATGGCATCTCTGAAACAACGCCACAAGAAATGATGTGCAAATGGATTCCCAGTTGTTAAGTATATAATGGGTCATATATTTACTTATACATTAAAGATTTTTTTTTTGTAATTTTTTCTATACCCAATTAATTTGAAGGTATTACATACTTTTTTTATATGTTCCAATTAATTAGTGACATGTGTATTTATTATTTCCAATCAATAAATGAATTTTTTATTTTAAAAAATAAAAATTAATGAATTTAATATATGTATAAAATATTTTATATATACATATCTTAATAGTTAATACACTGTATATATATTTAAGTTTGGTTAAATCAAATCACCATATGTGCTAAATCTTAAATAAATCATTTAAAAAAAAAGAGAAAGAATTAGAATTTGGTCGTTGTATATGCTGCTGGAGAAAGAGGGAAGAACATAGAATCCTAATCTTTTTCCATTTAATTTCGTCTTCTCTCTTTTTTATATTCACAAAAAAAATCATTTTCGTCTTTTTCCCTCTCATTCACTCTCAGGATATACCTTCTTTTTCCTCATTCTAATCTTTGAAAGTTGTCGATCTTGTTGTTGTAATCCAGAACAATCCATCTTTCTTTTGATGTTCTTCAATTCAAAGTAGGGGTGTAAGTTACCGAACCGGACAAAAAATTACCGCAAACTGAATCGAAAATTACAACAACCGATTTGAAAATCGAAAAAGTCGGTTTTTTTGTTTTTCTGACAAAACCGATCGGTTCAGTTCAGTTTTTGGTTGGCTCGATAGAAACCGAACCGAACCAAATCGAACCGAACATATGCATCCATTTCAATGTTTTAACCATTTTAATCTTTAACCTAACAACAAAAATTCCCAACCCCTAACCATTTCAATGTTTTACTCTTATTATTTTAGTTTATTGACTATTTTAAACCTCTAATTATTGTGATTCATATTTTTCTCATTAGAAATTAAAAACCGAAAAAATCGACTGAACCAAATCACTGTTAGTTTGGTTCGGTTCGGTTTGGTTATTGTAAAAGCAGCAAATCGAACAGTTGTCTATCTGTAGGAATCGAACATATCGGTTCGGTTGGTTTTTTGTCCAAAATCGAACCAAACCGAACCGATAACACCCCTAATTCAAAGTTGTTGATTTTGTTGTTGGAACCCAAAACAATCCATCGTTCTTTTTATTGTTCTCTTTTTTTTCTTCAATAAAAACATAGAAGACAAAAACGAATTCTTTTTTAATATAGAAAAGAAAAAAAACGAAATTAGATGAAAATAATTAGGATTGTATGTTCTTCCC
The DNA here is from genome assembly GCF_000817695.3 of Arachis duranensis. Lineage (NCBI taxonomy): Eukaryota > Viridiplantae > Streptophyta > Magnoliopsida > Fabales > Fabaceae > Arachis > Arachis duranensis. The sequence continues at coordinate 126,000,469 of NC_029774.3, forward strand.
TCTTTTTCCAGCAGTATATACAACGGTCATATTTTATTTTTTTTAAATAATTTATTTAAGATTTACCACGTATGGTGATTTGGTTTAACCTGACTTAAATGTATGTACAGTGTATTAAGATATGTATATATACATGTATTAAATTTATTAATTTTTATGTTTAAAAATTAAAAATTCATTTGCTGATTGAAATTAATAAATACACATATCACTAATTAATTAAAACATGTAAAAAATGTATATAATACCCTCAAATTAATTGGGTATCGAAAAAATTACCTTTTTCTTTTTCTTTTCCCCAATGGATACTTTTTCTAAATTTCTAATTTAGCATTTGTTTATCACTTTTTTTCGGCCTATTCATGGGGAACAATTTATATACATATAATCATGTATACACTCTCTTATAAAAAGCAGTTATAAGTGTTGTTTGGCTTTAACTCTTCTTTCCAGTTTCCACTACTCAAGATTATTATATAGACAAAACGAAAAGTCCTTTGTTTATTTATTTACTTACTTTTTGTGAAGATTGAAAAGCCAATTTCTTTGTAGTCTGATAAGATTGAAAACACCTGCCACATTTTTTTAAATCACCAAATTAAATGAAACTTTATTATTAGCCCATAACCTTATAGAGTGGTCCTTGCACAAGTTTACATTCTAATATGGCTTATATATACACTTTTATTTTTTTTTTAAATAACATTTTTTTTCATTCATCACCATCAATTTCACTATCAGTTTTTGTTGGTATTCATCATCCAGTGACTACACAGGACTGTTGGACTAATGTAAAATGAACAGTTTGCTCCACTTTAATTTATTGAATTGAAAGTGAATAGAAGTTGATGTTAATAACTTAATTAATATCTCCCTATCTCCAAAAGCAAATGGCAAATACAACAATGTTCCTCCTTTTAGGACCACAAAAAAACTTTTGACCTAAGCCATGACTAGCAAAATAAATGCAAGTATGAGCATGCCATTGTTGACTACTATTTTATTATTTTACTTACTCTTATTTAGGGGTGGGAATGGATCCCATCGAGTTGAACTTTAATATCGATGAGTCTAATTTATGTTGTAAATATATTGTTTATTAAATTTAGGTATGTTAGTTATTTTTTATAGGCTTATTTTTTCAACCTATTTAAAAATTTGACTCAAAATAATAAAATATCTAAATTTATATTAGATGTATTTTAGAATTTATAATTCACTATTTATAAATCATAAGTGATTTATATATTTATTATTAGTCTATATCACAACTATACATATAACCAAACAATAGTTTATGGATATAAACTCTTTCTTTTAACAAAAAAAATTATAATATTGACTTTAGTATTGACTATTATTTTTTTTGTTCATTATAAATGAGTAATTGAATGTCCAAATTAACAATAATTGATTTTTACAAAAATAGTATTTTAATGAGTTGTCCAACAAATTTACATTAGCCTGAATTTTTGTAATTAGTAGACTTTACAAAATATTTAAATTTAGACTGTTAAATAAAATAATGAAGTAAGCTTAACCGAATTTAAAACAAGCAAACCAAGACAGAACCCTCAAAAGATAGTCCGATCCACTTTTCCCCTTACTCTTACTCAAATATTAACGATAATGGTAAAATTACTTATTTTTCTCATTTTTTTAAACTAAATTAATCTCTATTGATACTATTAGATGATATTATATAAATATATTTTTGGTTATAAACATAAACATCTTTAAAATTTTTGTGATACTATATTTATATATATTTGATATATTTATTATTTTAATAAATATTGACTTCGTCCTCTAGATAATATATAAAAGAAAGTTGAGTTTATATTTAATTTGGTCCTAAATTTATATATGAGTCTCAATTTAATCTCTAAAATTTTAATTACTTCTATTTAGTTTCTAAATTTTATAAACGTGTCTTACATTAGTCTTTAAGACAATTTTTAGTTCAAAAATATTAATGGAACGTTGAAATGGACAATTAAATGCCACACTAAAACATGTAAAATAATGTAGTTTTTTGTTTTAGCATTCAAATAGCTCAAAAATAATGTCGCGTCACTTGTTTTGTTAGGTAAAATTTCAATAAACACCACTTATCATTTTTTTTGTAGGTTATTTAAGTGTCAAAACTAAAATGACATCATTTTATAGAATCTAGTGTGGTATTTGCCTCTCTGTGACATTATTTTATTAACATTTATACATTGAAAATTGTTTCAAGGACTAACATAAATCATATTCGCAATGTTTAGGGACTAAATAAAGGCGAATAAAATTTTAGAGACTAAATTAAAACTCGGTATGTAAATTTAGAGACCATGAGTATTATCTCAAAAAAATTATTGCAAGTATATAACAAATTAAAGCTTATTTTGGTGTCGTTTCAGTTTTGGTATAGGTGTCAGAGACTTTGATCACATGTATGGACGATTTATTTACCCTAATATTGGTGAATCAAATTTCAATATAAGTTAGCACAATGACATTAAAAATGAACAGAATAATAAATCATGACTACTCACTTAGTCGGCCTTTGACTCACCAAACATTATTAAAGATTTTGATTGATCGATATTTGAGTAAATTATTTCATCGGTGGCTCATTTATATAAATTATAAATAATCAAAGTATTTAATAATCTAGAAATTCTCATAATTCCCCATCTCTATTGATAGATCATTTTCAGACTTTTAAGAATCCCTCTACTTATTTAGTGCGTTTGCAAGAAATCTACTTGAATTGATTTTTCAGTGATAAGGAAGTGTCTATATACATTTCTTTATTTAGGGAGACAATATATAATTAGAAACCTGAATTTCGCTTTGAATAAATGGGTGTTTTTTTTTTCGGTTTGAATCTCACAATTCACAAACCAGATAGCTAGATTGTTATAAATTTGTATGCATTATTCCTTGTCTAGCTAATTGTACGTTTTTGTACTAAGAAAAAAAATTGGTTTATATTTATTATTTATAATTTCATCAATTTTTTAATTAGATATTTATGATTTAAAAATTTGTAATTGAACTCTTATATTAAATAAAATATTTTAATTAGGTATTTTCTAATTATTTTTCTTTGTTAAAAAATATAATATTTTAAATATTTGTTTTTGTATTTGATATGATATGGTATAAATTATAAAACATTTGAAAGCAAATATTTTAGAATTAGTATATTTTTTAAATTACAACTAATAATAAACTAGTAATAAATTTTCATCTAATATAAAGATTTAACTACAGATTTTTAAAATATAAAGATCTAATTAAAAAATGAATGGAATTATAAACCTCAAACAATTTTTTTCTTTTACCCACAACAAAGAATTCTTTTTACTCTAGAAAAGACCAATTTATGGAAAGAGCCTGGAATTTCTCTGCCATTGTGATGAAATAAAAAATAATATTGAATAAACGCATATACAGCTTACTTGATTAATTAAATTAAATTTATAAAATAATTTCTAGATTAAAAAAGAGAGAATACCTTAAAAATACTAATAAATAACATATAACAAATTGCATGGAAATACATATATTTTCTTTTTTTTTTTAAAGAAAAGATCAGCTGAAAGTTTTATTTTCAAAATATTGGCTTCACGTGAATTATGTCAAACGCAGAACCATCCATGAAAGCTGCCTCCAATTTGCATTTTGTCAATAAATGATGTAACTCAATGAGTAAAATATTAAGCAGATAATATATTTTTTTAAAAGTGTGAGAACTTTGCATGGACTTTTCCATGGACGAATCACCATTTGACATAAAAAAAAAATTCTATATATAACTAATGACAACACCTTCATAAAGAAATAAATCATAGTATTAATTAATTAATTAATGAAACAGAAGAATGAATTTAAAATATTTTAATCACTTTAAACTACACTAAACTGTCATCAACAATAAGTTGAAATAAATTATTTTATAATTTAGATCATTCATATTAAATAATAAAAAATTATATATATCATAATATAGAAGTGTATTTTTATTTATAAAAAATAAAAATAAAAAATTAATAAAAGAATTGTCTCATTCTTTTTTAACCAAAAGCTTTTGTATTTCTAATAGTTAAATTCCAACTTCTTCAATAGAAAAAGAGTTGTTGAAACGACTTTGATATATTAGAGATCGAAATTCTAAAGTCACTATTTATATTTGAACATAATATTTATTAAACCCTAAAGTCCAAATAAAAATAATATTTAATAAAGTCTAAAAAATAATATATTTAAAATATAAAAAATAATATATAATTTTATTCTCATTTAATTTCAAATAAAAAATAATTATGACTAATTTAATTTAGCATTTCTAACAATAAAATTATTATTATTGATTACAATCAATATATGTATTACCTACGGACAAATTAAAATATTAAACAATTTCCTAACACAATACCCTGATTGATCAACTAATAAACGGGGTTTAAAATTAACCGAAAATATTTGGTGAAAAAAATAGTCCAAACTTGTTTTATATTTCTAACATTATCAAAAATTAAATGTCTCTCGCCAATCAAAATTTTCCAGCTTAACCACAACGTATCCAAAAACCTTGACTTCTACGTATATCTAAGGATTCACAACATCTAACCATATTTTCCATGCGTTTAATTTTTCTTAATTGGGATTAAAATATTGATTTGTTTATACCAACATTGGATTAAGCTAAATTTAATTAATGTTGCTCGTGCGTGAGGGTGTAATATATATATTTTTCGTCTTATGGATATAAGCAGTAGTATAATTAAGTTGATGTTTGAAGCAACTTTCACGAGTTCCAAGGGGCAAGGGCCTAACTTATGTAATAATGTTCATACACAAGTTAGCATCAAATGCATACAGATTGTGACAACATAGTCAATGTATGTGAACAAAACCATATATACATGCATCTTAGTCTTCTGTGTCCCATCAAATATGGAAATTTTTTTTTTTAAAGAAAATTTCTTTCGGAATTTTGGTTGTGACGATTGGTAATAGGATCAAGAAATAAAATCTACCTACGCCAGTTGAATAATAGGACTTTGAATATGTATTAATGTCATTAAAACATAATGTAAAAAATGCTAATAAGTAAAAATTATTGTTCTAGAAACCAGAACGAATCAACAAATTCAATCGCGTTAACTAGAAACTGTTCACTAAATTAGTCCAATTTAGTGTAAAGATCAATCAATAATACATTGATAAAAAAGTTAAATAATTGGTTAATCAGTCAAATTAATTTAATTATTTAATAGTTAATTAATATAAAATAATAATTAAAAAATATTTTTAAAAAATTATATATTTTATACATAAATATATAATTTTAATTTTTAAATTTTTAGTTTTATCGATTCAATCACTTATTTAGTTGTGATAATATTGGTGAAAACAAGTTTAAGGTGAGAGAATCTAACATATTGTATTCATGGGGTATTTTTTATTTTTCTTTTATATTTTCTGAATGGATTAAACATCAAATATATTGTAATTATCAGATAGAACATTGTGTTGATTGCTACCTTATACTCCTAAATTTATATTTCAGATTCAATTAAACATACAGGTATTATTATAGCCTAAAAAGTTTGATTCTTGTTGCCTCTTAAACCATTCTATTAGTTATCTTTTAAATTAATTTCTAAATAGAAATAATACCAAAGACTTTTATACTTTTAACATATTAAATATATTAAAAATTTTTCTACATTTAATCATTATAATTACAATAAAAAAAATTAGAAAAGTGTTAGAATTTTTCTCATTGTACACTTGTACCCATGACATCATTGAATATATTATATTACTATAACTCAACTGATATAATCTTCTCGTACTTATTTAGAAATCGCAATTTGAAAAATAATAATAATAGTATGACATCACAACACTACCAATTTTTATTGGTTTTTGTAAGAGTTACAAGTAACAGGATGGTCAACATTATTATTGTGCAGTAACTATAGTAGTATAACACTAACAGTAACATCCTCAGTAAGACCAAAAATCAAAGGCTTGATCTTCATCAACAACAGGGAGCCCAAAATTGCAAGTGTTGTCATGATCATCATCATCTTCAATCTTTGGTAAGAAAGAGAGGGTTTTCAAGAGGTTCTTATTGTTATTATGTTGTTGATGATGAGAAGAGAAATCATGATGAGGTGAGGAGGAATGGTTTCCATCAGTGTAGTTTGGGCTATCAGAATCAAGCACATCGCTTTTTGATGAATTGGTGGTGGTTGTGGCATCTTCCACTTTGGATATCATATTCACACCCACCTCCTCTATTATATGCTTTGAATTCACACCATCATCCAAACCTTCTTCTCTCGGAATTACTCTCTTCTTCAATGAATCAACCTGCAACAAGCAAATTGTAAATTGACCAACACAACTAAAGGCTTATAAAAATTGATTATTAGTTATTTATTACCTGCTGTTGTAAGTTGAGATTGTCACGAAGGAGAAGGTCATATTGTTGTTGAAGGGTATCAAAGCTTTGTTTCAATGCAGCAAAATCTTTCTCAATTCGTTTGGTCTTGAACCTTGCTCTTCGATTCTGGAACCATATGGCAACTTGCCTTGGATGCAAGCCAATCTGTTTTGCGAGTTGGAACTTTCTTTCGGGTTCAAGCTTGTTGTCCACCTCGAAACTCTTCTCCAGAAACTCAACTTGGTCGCTTCTCAGCCTCTTCTTCTTGTAACTGCTACCTTGTTGCTGCAAGCAACAGTCATAGTCTTCATCATCAACGCCAAAAGTGTTGTCTTCCAATAACAAGGGCCCGCTGCCACTAACACTAACACTCTCGAAGTTCACCACTGATTTTGATCCTGCCAATGGAAAAGAAAAGAAGGAAATTAAAGAATTTGTGTTAGAAATTAGAACGAAGGGTGTGGAAGAGAAAGGATGATAAAACCTTGGAAAGAAGGTTGAGAGGGGTGAAAAAGGGTTTGATTATGTTGGCGGAGATGAGGAGCATAGAGTTGGTTGATAGCCTCTTCCATGAAAAGAGTTGATGAAGTAGCAGAGGATATGGAAAAGAAAATGAATGCAAGAATGGGGAGAGTGACTTAAGAGGCGGTGTACTCTGCTAACGGATAACTGCTATGCTTCCAATGTGAATGAAACACAGAGAACAGTATGGTCACACACTCCCACATTCTTCTATTTCATTCCTCATCTTTTATTTATGGTACAAACAACAGTTACCTTTACCTTTAGGTAAACTTGACAGTCCCATTTGAATGATTTGACAGGTTTAATTAAATGAAAAGTTTAAGAGATTAGTAATTTTATTAAATTTTGCTCGGCATGTAACCAGCAGAGAAAGGTGAGTCATTGGATGAAATTTCACACCAATCTCACACTATCAAATCATCATTGATGGTTAGTTGATGGCTAATAATCACAAAAATTGCTGGCCCCTAACATTGCTCTTAATTAAATTAAAGTATAAATTTAGGTATAGTTAACTTCACGTAAAGTTGATAATTGAGAACGGTTAGATGAAAATTTAATCAAATCAATCAAATTATTTAACGTCTCTTAACTATCAACTTCAAGTTGACTATACCTAAGTTTTTATCTTAAATTAAATGCATCTGAATTTTTACTTTTTATATAACTAATTATAATATAAATATATAAAAAAAATAAAGAAAATTATTTCCTAGCCTTTTCTTTAAAAACACATCCAAATGTGGACAAAGTGAGTCAATTAATTAAAAAAATTCTAAATGATACAAGCTTATAACTGGATAACCTATATCAGATAAACCATAAGATGTGTATAATAATCCACAATAAACATCTCAAATTGTCATATATAATTTAATAGGAATAAGACACAACAATGTGTAGTAATTAATAAATAAGCCCATGTAATTTCCAACACGTGAAGCTCTGATCTTTATAATTGGTTCGTCATTACAATATATCAGTTCTCTTCTCTACTTCTCAACTTGCAGGATCTACATAGGAAATTAAACAAGCGCTGAAAATTAGATACAAGGTACATCTCAATTCTCAATAAACATCACAGATTGGAGATTATTTGTCTTATATATGCAGTAGATCAGAGCAGGACATTGATTCCTATGATTAAAGTGACAGAGAGGTTTGCACATGTTCTGCTCAATTGGTTTCATTTCTATATATATATGAAGAAAATGAACGCATATATTTGTTGCTTGTTATGTTATTCACTCAATACATCGATGTTGGAACACAAGAATAAAGTATGAACAGACACATGCATGACTCTATATATATCTTGAGGAAAAGTCTAAGGGCCAGCAACTTCATTAAATTCTGGTCAGCATGTAACAGTTATTGGATGAAGTCTCACACCAATCTGACATCATTAAAATCATCATTGATGGCTATTTGATGAGTATAGATCACAAAAGTTGCTAGCCCCATAGCACACTTCTACCTTAATTCCTTAAAGCTTATAACATTTCAATATGCGGAGTTTTCACGAGCAATTGGCTAGCTAGCTTTTTACTTTTCTTCAATTCATATGCTGGCTTCTTTTCTTTATAATTAATGTGCAAAATGACCCTTTAAATTGAAAAAGGACTATTGCTCTTTCTTGTACTTGCTTTGAAGGGGAAATGGTTAAATTAAACAAACCTATTATATATGATGATGATGATGATGATGATGGACTTTTGACTTGAATGTGTGTTCCTTTATTTTCAAAGCTATTTATGTTAAGACTTTAGGGAGAAGTAGAGAACAAAACGAAATGTCAAGGAATTTGGTACGCTTTGAATGTGTGCTCCAAATTCAATGGTATTATGTGTGCATACATTTAAAATTTTAATAAAGAAATAAATAATTACACAAGAATGTTGTAAATTACCAAAAACAGCAGCAGCACATGGCTATCGAGCCATTTTAATTTCAACTGATTCTACCAGCCTCTTTGTGCAGGATTTCCTTGTCTCACATACATACTCTTGTAATAATCTTGTGACTTCACTCACAATTTGACATACATATGACATCATCTATATGTGAAAAACTATGTGCTCCTCATCGTATATAGTGTGAGAAAAGTTTTAATTTCTTAGGGTTTTCTAATTACTATTAGCCACTTAATTAGTGAGTCATTATTAGTCATTACTATATTTTACCGTCTTAATGAAAGTGAATACAAGTCAAGAAAAGAGTGGGAATCAAAAGTAACAATTAAAGACTATAGATGAATAAAGTGAGAGAAATAAGAATATTGGCTTCTTATGCAGTACAAGTCATGGAAGAACACAATCAAAAAAGATTCGAACTAATATATTATATTCGAGGAATAATTTGATTTTGTGTGTATTGTTTAGTTACTTATTAGTGTTATGTTTATGGTTTTTTTTTTTGGGTTGAATTTTATCCTTGATGATAATGTCGAAGTTTAATCACTTGACATTAGAACTCTGTACTCCTTGAAATGATCGAGCTTTTCACTAAAAAAATGAAAGCATTGAGATATGAAATATAGAAATAGTAGTGGTGATATAAGCTGAAGAAATTAAAGCGATACTTTTTTACTTCTCTATTTATTTTAACCTCTCTTTCACCAAATTATTTAACTCCCTTATACTTATTATCCGATATCCCCTTTTTTATTTTTGGTGTGATAGTGTAAATTTCCTTTTATATATAGTAGCATTTTCATTAATCATTATTCACGAGATGGGATATGCTATATGAGAGGTCCAATAATGCGTCCATAACTCCATATCAATTAGGGAATGGTGCTGAATGCAGGTGACAGTAGCATACTAGCATGTGAATGATCCCCACTATATCACTAAATTTGAGGCTCTTAGATCAGGATCACTACGTCTATCTATCTATCATATAAACTATTTGTTTTTATTTGTTTGGTCAACGACTACTCTGTTTACATCGAAATAAGCCCAAAGAAAAAATGACGGGCCTGCGCCTCCAACGGTTATAGTCCGAGTCCAACAATTGATACAAGTTTAAGAAACAAACAAAAGAGAAGTGTAGTTATAAATGGGTAAATACATGTGAAGAAGATACATGCATGTAAGCATGTGGTGATTTAGGATGAACATTATTGAGAGTGTAACAAACATTGCAAAGCACCCAACAATCTCACTCATAAAACGAAGCACCACCGTGAAAGAACTCAAACAAATTCACGCACAGTTACTCCTCAACGGCACACTCAACATCCCACACTTCCACGCCCAGTTCCTCGCCACCATTGCCCTCCACAACCCAATTAACCTCCCTTACACCACCACCACCCACCTCCTCCGCCACCCTCACAACCACCCCAACCTCTTCGCCCTCAACTCCATCATCAGGGCATATTCCAAGGGCCCCACACCACACCACAGTTTCCATTTCTATAACCACCACATCCTCCGCAACAACCTCTCCCCCGACAACTACACTTTCAACTTCATGATCCGCACGTGCGCACAGCTACTTGCTCATGACTCTGGCACGTGCCTTCATGCTGCTGTTATAAAACACGGCTTCGACAATGACCCGCACGTGCAAACCGGGTTGATCTTCATGTACGCTGAATTGGGGTGTCTTGGCTCTTGCTATGGAGTTTTTAGACATGTTTTCAGGCCTGATTTGGTTTGCCAAACTGCAATGCTTCATGCTTCTGCGAAACTTGGGGACGTTGACTTTGCACGGAAGATGTTTGATGAAATGCCTCGGAGAGATTACATTGCTTGGAACGCCATGATTGCAGGGTATGCGCAATGTGGTAGGTCGAGAGAGGCGTTGGAGTTGTTCCGGGCGATGCAAGTGGAGGGTGTGAGGCTCAATGAGGTGTCCATAGTTTTGGTGTTGAGTGCTTGCACCCAATTGGGGGCATTGGATCAGGGAAGATGGGCACATGCGTATGTTGAGAGGAGCAAGCTTAGGATCACGGTGTCGCTTGGGACTGCACTTGTTGACATGTATGCGAAATGTGGAGACATTGATAAGGCCATGGAAGTGTTTTGGGAAATGAAGGAGAGGAATGTTTACACTTGGAGCAGTGCCATTGGTGGGTTAGCCATGAATGGACTTGGCCATGAGAGTCTTCATCTTTTCTCCATCATGAAAAAAGATGGCCTAGTTCAGCCAAATGAAGTTACCTTCATTTCGGTGTTAAGAGGTTGCTCTGTGGTTGGATTGGTGGAGGAAGGGCGGAGACATTTGGAGTCGATGAGGTGTTTGTACGGAATTGAGCCTCAGCTTGAACATTATGGCTTGATGGTTGATTTGTACGGTCGATCAGGGCTACTCAATGAAGCTCTAGAATTCATCAATACCATGCCTATGAAGCCTCATGTAGGAGCGTGGAGCGCGTTGCTCCACGCTTGTAGAATGCACAGGAACAAGGAGATTGGTGAGCTTGCATTGAACAAGATTTTGGAACTGGAGTGCAAGAATGATGGTGCATATGTCCTTTTATCAAATATATATGCTGATTACAAGAATTGGGAAAGTGTTATTAGTTTGAGGCAGAAAATGAAGGCCAAAGGTGTAACTAAGCTACCTGGTTGTAGTGTCATAGAGGTTGATGGTGAGGCTCATGAGTTCATTGTTGGGGACAAGTCTCACCCCAGATATGATGAGATAGAATTGAAGGTAGAAGAGGTTTCTAGGTGTCTGAGAAATGCAGGGTATGTGACAAACACAAACTCTGTGCTGTTTGATATAGAAGAAGAGGAGAAAGAGGTTGCTGTGAGTAGGCATAGTGAGAGGTTAGCCATTGCATTTGGGTTGATTAGTTTGAAGGAAGGCATTCCAATTAGGGTGGTTATGAATCTTAGAATTTGTTGGGATTGCCATGAAGTAGCAAAAATGATATCCAAACTTTTTTATAGAGAAATTATTGTGAGGGACAGAAACAGGTTTCATCATTTTGAAGATGGTCAATGCTCTTGTAAGGGGTATTGGTGAACCCATCGATCAATATATCCTATCCAGAACTGGTGGAGCAAGCTTGTCTTTGTATCTTCCTCTCTCTTTTTTTTCCCTCCTGAATTTTTCTTTTTTTTGGTCAAGGAGAAGGCCTGAAACAGGTCCTACCCAAAAAAAACTCCAATAAAATTCAAAACAGTACAGCGTATTCTCTCTCCCTCCCATTACTTGGATTTATCCAAAAAACTAGAACCCTATACATGCTGCAACTGCGTATCACAATCTTTCTTATCTTAATGGCCATAGTGTTGGCGCCTGATGCCCTGAATTTGTCCAATACAGTTTTGCCTTCAATAACTGTAGTAGTTAACTAGTTATGGAGTTGGGCCTTTGGGCCGTGGTACCTTAGTATTTGGAGGAAGCTCTGTCCAAATTAAAAACAACTTGGGTTGGTCCAAAAACAAGTGTCAGGTGAGTACTGTGTAAGAATGGCAAAGTTTTCGGCAAAAGATTCAATGGTCCCAAAACGTTTGGACCATTAAATGATCTCATAATAAAATATATTTTTTAAGTTTTTCAATAACTGCTAAATAATCCGTTTCTAATTTTAATTTCAAATTAATTTCATATATTTTATCAACTCAACTAGGTATCCTTTAGAATTAGTATAATATTCAACCTTTTCTTATAATAATTCCAAAAAATAAAACAAACATATCTAAAAAATGTAAATAAATTTAGTGTTTTTAAAAATTAAATCCATATTTAAAATTCAAATTAAATCAAACTAAAATTTAAAATTTAAATCTTAAATTTTCGTTTCAAAATTAATACATTTAATATAAAAATATATTATAATTTAAGTACACAACTAAAATTCAAATGAATCAAAATTTAAAATTCAATTTTAAAAATATATTATAACGATTATGGATGTGTTTTAAAAATATATTCCGTGTTTTAAAAATATATTATAACGATTATGGATGTGTTTTAAAAATATTTTGTATATAATATCATACTATTAGATGTGTTATAATTGAAAAATAAAAACACAATTATTATGATTATACTAGCTACATCTTCTCTCGTAAACTCTAGATTTTTTATTTGCTTCTTTACTCAAACTAATTAAGTACAAAATAGTTTATGTGCGTTTTTATTTAAAAACTAGAAATTTACGATTTTAAAAACGTGTATATTTAAAAACTAGATTTTTACGATTTTAAATGTGTTTTAAAAATATTTTGTATATAATATCATACTATTAGATGCGTTATAATTGAAAAATAAAAACACAATTATTATGACTATACCAGCTAGGGGTGTGCATGGACCGGGTGAAACCGGGTTTAATGTGACTCATATCCGGCCCGAAATATATACCGGGCCTATTTGTTAGACCCGAACCCGACCCTAGACCCGATGAAACCTACACACTTTCGGGCCACGATTATACCGGGTAAAAACCGGGTGAAAACCGGGCCGTTAACATTATATTACCTAGATACCTTCTTGTAAGTTAGCATGTAAAAATATCCTAATTTCCAAGACTCCAACTGTTATTTGACATGGTAAAATTCACTTAGAAAAATATAATAAGAACCAACTTTTCTCTAAAATTAAAGCATAATCATAAATTCATAATCAATACAAATATTGCCTAATAACACCAAATATTTAAATCAATACAAATAACACAAGATTATGCATTAATCTAAAGTCTTATGCATTTTAAATATAAAACATTAACTTATAGTCTTATATATAATGACTAGTAATACAAAATATTAAGGTTTACAATACTTAAATTTCACATAATAATAGCCATCATCCATCACTAATAACACAAAATATTAATTGTGTATGATGACCGGGCCACCGGGCCGATTTCGGGTGACCCGAGCTATGGCCCAGATCCGACCCGAAATAATGACCGGGTCTATTTTTGAGACCTATACCCGACCATAGACCCGATAAAATCATACCAAATTAGTCCCAAAAGTGTTCGGGATCGAGCCGGGTCTTCGGGCCGGGCCATGCATACCCCTAATATTACCAGCTATATTTTCTCTCGTAAATTCTAGATTTTTTATTTGTTTCTTTACTCAAACTAATTAAGTACAAAATATTTTATTCATAACAATTCTATTAATAAAATCAAATAAAATTAAACTTGTTCCAATTAAATAAGAATAGAATTTTTCTTTTTATTTTTAAATATAATTAAAAATGATGAATATGATATTTCATAACATTAATTAAGCACAAATATAAAAAGTGATTATACCTTTCACCAATGAAGATTAAAGGGTGTTTTAGCTACCTTCACAGATGAAAATGAGAGAGGCTTCGCTGGGAGGTTCCTGTTTTTGAAATACACTAATGCAATTAATAACAAATCATGTTTGATTGCGAGGGTGCTTTACAGTGTGAAAGTTACGATAAAAAAGGAACAACAAATCAGGTTTGTTATGGGAGGTTGGATAAAAAGAAGCAAAGTCCTAATAGTTAACTATGAAGTTGGATAGAAGTTAGATTGATTTATGTTTTTATTATTTAAATTAAAAATATTTATAGATATGTACCCTAAAAATAAGGATATATTTTAATAAAAAAATAATTAAATATTAATAAAAGCTGATTAAAGGCTAATTAGTGTTGTACATGTAATATTTTTCATATTTTATTTAATAATAAAAATTATTTTTTATTTTATAAATTATTATTTTATCATTCATCTATTATGTTTATTAATAATAAAAAACAAAAATAATAAGGAATTAGATCTTCCATTGATCGTAATAACTTTTTGACAATCCCAATCGATTAAAAGTTTATCTTTGATCCATTACATCCGTCGAGGATTTGAAATCGTGTTTCTTAGAAAATCAATCTTGGATTAACAAAACAATCGATTGAATTTCAGGTTTCCATAACTCATGCTTAAAAAAAAATTCAACCAGATACTGGTTTTTTTGGTTTAGTAATTAGATCAGCTTAACATGATATACAGCACATTAGAAGTTACACAAATATTTCTTTCTAACTTACAGCTACTTCTACTTAAGCACATACTTCCATATTTCTAACCTACACATGTCTCTAAATTACATATTTCATACTAAGCAAACCCATACTAGAATATTATAAATACTAACAACCTAGCACAAGTAAAACAGAATTTCAAACTAATAATTATGTCATAACATACTTGCATAAGCAAACAACGTTTTAAATTCCTTCTAAAGACCTATCCCTAAACCATTTAACTACGTTCTGCCTCTTCAGGACTACCCTAACAATGACTACATACTTAGATTAAACAAACAGAACACAACTAACTTCGAAGTCGGCCGCTTCGGTGTAATGCGACATCTCGTTTAGCCTGTTGATGTCTTCGTCATTTTCCGCCTGGTGCGCCATCACCTCAGTCTAAAATAAGGTAAAAAAGGGTCAAAAGAGGGGATAAAGAGGTTAACAAGGTCAAATAGGGGTGCGGAATGCAGCTGTAAACGACTTCTACTTATAGACGCAGACAGGCCTTATCTCGTTTACAGTGTAAATGAGATAAGCATACGTGTGTGTTTTGTTGTAGAAACCTGAAACTTTTGGTTTTCTTCTATTTCGTTTTGATTTGTCTGTTAAATGTTGCTCCTTGCTAGCTCATTAATTATTATGAGAGTTTAAAGTAATTTATCATAAAAAAATTAGTTAAAATTTGGATCTAAGTCTGGTTAAGAAACGGGAAAAAATATTTACTATATCTTGACTAGTTATACTTTTGTTATGATTATATAAAAGAGATAATGACCAAATCAACATCCGAAAGATTGAAATGCTGACATTGCAGTACTTGACTATTGTAATCGATAAAATGGTACCTAGTTAATTTTAATAAATGACAAACATGTCCATAAGCTTGTCGGACCAAAGTTTTGGTGAGGACAATGTTTACTTAGACACCAGATTTTGCTGAGAAAACATGTTTTATTTGAGTTGTAATTTTTAATTAAGTAATTTGTTAGCCTAGGTGGAAATTAGATCAATCGAATTTGATTTTGTCCCAAATCAGAGGTCTTTGTCCTAATCCCAAATTAACAAGTGCTGTTGCTGCTTGGTGACTTACTGTGATTTAGTGTTTCACTATGAGTAAAACTGAAAGGTCACGTAAAGAGGGAGAGACGTTGCTGTGGACTCTTGGCGCGAAGAAGAACGAAGACGAGGTGAGAGACATTGTCGAAGTCGTAGCGTCAAGAGTGAGGGTTTGCTAGTGGCATCATCGTGACCCTAATCTTCGCTAGGAAGAAACCTACGAAGAGGTAAGTTCGCCTTCATTCCATCCTCTCATTTACGTGGCTTTTGTCGATAGCATTATGATCATTTTGATTGTTTTATTCATTGTATCTTCCCTCTACGATTGTTTAGATGGATTGTCTAGTTACGTTTGTTTATCATCACATGGGTGCCTTGAAAAAGGGTGTTGACGGTAATGTGATATACGATGGGAGTTTAGTAACTGAGATACACAGGGTGAATGTGGAGATATGTAATTTATTTTTTGTTGAGGGGTTATTTCTAGACTTGGGTTACCCTAGATGCAATGAGGTGTACTGGCTAGAACCAGGTTTAGACTTAGGTAAGGGTTTTAGAGTGCTTACGACAGATGCTGAAGTCATGAGAATGTGTGAGAGTGCGATGAAGAATGACAACACTGTCCACCTATATTTTGATCACCCCATTGATGCCAATCCTGAAATCATTGATGAAAAAGTCGTGTCTGATGGTAACAGTGATAGTGTGGTTGAAGTCAATTCAAGTGGTGATAATGTGAACGAGGTTGAAGTTACTAATAAGGTAGACGGTCAGGCTAATGAGAAGGAGAATGAATGTGTGAATGAGACCAGTATTTTCTAGAAGTTACTTTTCAAATGTCTCCTAATTATTTGTGGTTACCATTCAATGCAGGGACTAATCCCATCATTGTAGGACGTGATGCCGGGGGTGAAGCACAGATTCTGTTGTATGCATATGTGGAGAAATCTGAACAAGAGATGGAAGGATAAAGAACTTAAGGCAGCATTTTGACAATGTGCAAAAGCAACTACTGATCAAGAGTTCAATGATGCAATGGGAGCTATGAAACGGATCAACAAACAAGCATGGGAGTATTTGTCAAAATTTGAACAAGAACAGTGGTTGAGATCAAGATTTTCAGAATGGCCGAAGATAGATAGTTTGACAAGCAATAACTGTGAGTCATTTAACTCAACAATTGTGGGTCTTCGGAGAAAGAGCATTTTGACAATGCTTGAGGAGTTTAGATTCTACATCATGAAGAGAATGACAACTCACAAGGACTCACTGATGGCTTATACTGGACAGATAGCCCCTGTACAAGTCAGTAGGTTAGAGAAAGGAAAAAGACAAGCCAACTATTGGGAAGCACAATGGTGTGGTGATGATGAGCACAACCAGTTTGAAGTAATAAAGTGGCAACATAGAGTGAGAGTCAATACATGAGAGAGGATATGCTCATGCAGGAAATGACCGCTCATTGGACTACCATGCTATCATGGGATTACAGCAATCCAGAGAAAGAATGAGAAGCCTGAAGACTATGTCCATCACAAGCTCACCATTGAGGCATATAATAGGACTCACATGTTTCACATTAGCAGCATACCGAGTCAGGAGTACTAGGAGCATCACGAAGGACTGCCATGTCTGCCCCCTCCATACAAGAGGCCTATTGGCAGACCTATAAAGAAGAGGAGAAAGGATAGCACTGAGCAAAGTTCTTGCAGTCAATACAAGGCCAAAAGAAGATACGAACAGATAACATGCCAAACCTGCAAAAGAGTGAGTAAAACAAAAACCATTATTAATATCTATTTACTTTACATTTTATTTCCTATTTGTAACTTTGATTAATGCTGATTTTTCTTACTCATGTGCTTTTTGTAAGGCTGGACATAATGACAGAATTTGTCCTGAGAAAGGAATTGGAACAGCAGCTGAAGAACCATATCTTGATGAAGAAGAAGCTAGAGAGTAAAAAGCTAATTGGGAGAAAACCATAGAGACTGCACACACTGCACATGGTTAGATTTTTACAAAATATACTAATAATTCAAAAAAATAAAATGATATTTAGATTTTTACAAAATATACTAATAATTCAAAATTTTTTATAGAATATGGTAATAATAAATTTAAAAATAATCAATTTAATAAGTAAAAAGTATTTTATTTTATAAATTATACCTAATAAAAACATTAAACTACTCTTTTTTTTTATATATATAATAGAAGATGAAAAATATATAATAGAGGACATTTTAAAAAAATAATTTAAACATTAAATTTTTCTTAAATATAAACTAAATAATTTGGTGTTCTCTCTACTTTATTTTATGATCACTTGTAATTTATAAAGCTAATGGTGATAAGCTTACACATTATTTGATAAGTTGATTGTACACATTTAAATGTGCTGCTATATATATTTTGTCTTTTTTGACCTATTGACAGTGCTGATATTAGAAAAATAAAAAAACAAGAGAAAAAAAGTTGAAAGGTCAAAGGAGATAGCTTCTTTTGTTTGTATGTTATAGAATGAATCATTAATGATGCTATTATCAGTGTCGATTACTGCTTTAAATTTATGCATTTATTAGTGAAAAAAGTAATGATGAGACAAAATCAAGCGTAGATTTATAAATAATGCAATTAATTTATTAATTTTTTGTAGTCAAAGTAAATCACTAAATCATCTAAATCATAATATTAAATTTTAAATACTAAATCGTAAATTCTGAACCTGAACTTAAATTTTAAAACATGAATCATGAATTCTAAAACCCAAATCTAAAAATTTCAAATTCCAAATTCTTAACCCTAATTCACAAAACACAAATCTTAACCCCATTTAATCTTAAATGATAAATTCTAAATCCTAAAAATCAATTGATTTGTTTATTTTTTTTTGGGAGAGTACACGACAATACTAATTCTAGAACCTAATTCCTGAACTCCAAACCCAAAAACACTAAATTTTAAATTTTTGAACCATTGTCCTCAAACCCAAAAATCGAAAATCCTAAACCTTATATCCAAAATCATAAATCGTAATAAAAAGGATAACGGCAAAAGGATAACAAAAAATATATGAATCAGAAAAAGATTACAAAAAAAAGATATGAATCAAAATAAAATCCGTTGCTTCATAAAGCAAAGCTCCGTTGCGTTCTCTTTTCTCTATTCAAACAACAAAAGCTCTATTTCCTTTGTTCAAAAGACCAAAAATACAGTTATCTTTGTTGTTTAAACAAAAATTAAAATACGCAAAAATATTATAAAAATGTAGATAATTTTATACATTTAATTTAATGTTATTCTATTTTACTGTTTATTTAATGTAATTTTTTATATTATACGAAAATAGTAGAATTTTTAATAAACTTCTTTTTTTGCATTTTTATAAATTGATAGAAAATTTTGCAAGTTATAACATAAGAAGTTCGAAACTTTTAAGTTGAACTTCGAGTTTAAGTAATTATATATTTCTGCATCATTTTTGTAAAATGAGGTAATTTTTTTATTTATTTAGTTTACTATTACTTTATATTTGTTGAATTTTTAATTGAATATCTTTTGGCTAAAAATAGTATTTCATAAGTATTTTATAAATTTGAATATTTATGTTTCTAATATTTTTTTTTCATAGTTTATAAGATACAAGATAAAAAATAATTTTTTGACGGATAGTTTGTTATATATATTAAAAAAATTACTAAAAATTTTAGTTTTAATCCAATTATTAAAAATTTTAAGTGATTCAAGATTTAAAAAATATTATTATAAATTATTTTTTTCTCTTACTTGAACCTCAGAATCAACTTTTCCCTTTCCTACACCTGTTCAACTTCAGCAAGTCACCGAGGTAAACTAATGAAAAATTTTCTCACAGTCACATCAACACATCTCTTCTTTTTTTTTCTTTTCTAATATTAAGGTCACATATTATTTTTTCTGTGCAATACATCACAACTTTTATACCTATTTTAAATGCTATGCTAACCTATGTCCGAAACCCATTAATACTCCTCCAAACTCAATAATTTTGTCGCTACCACCAATTTTTCACAAAAAAATTAAAAATGACCCAAAACACAATCCACCAACTCATGAAGCCCATTACTAACTACTAAAAAAAATAATAAATTATTATAACTGCATTGGCTAGACTCAATCAAACTAACTATTTAGTAGGGGCTGGTTGAGCCCTTTCTTGAATCGCTGTCCTTGAATGACCGCGTACTTGGCCGCTTCCCTTCTCAGTTTCGCGGCATCCTTTTCGTCGTCGGGGAGTTTGCCATTTTCTAAGAAGCTGGTGATGGGGTCTAGCCATGAAGGACCTAGCCTTGATAGATGCAGGGTGACCGCCGACTCCCTCGTCATACCTTGGATGAGAGACCGGTTACCTTCTCCCGGTTTAGTGCTGGCCAGTTTTGAGAGGAGATCTGCCCGTGTGTTCCTTTCTCTGGGCATGTGGTGGACCGTGACCTCCTCAAACTTTTGGCTCAGATCCTTGACTTTTTCCAAGTACTTTGTAATAACGAGTCTCTGGCTTGATAGCTCCCGTTTACCTGGGAGGTGACGACCTGCGAATCGCTGCTTATTTCCAGCCTTGTTGCTCTAACTTCCGTTGCTAGGGTTAATCCCCCTATGAGGGCTTCGTATTCTGCCTGGTTGTTTGAGACGGAAAATTCGAACCTGATCGACTGCTCGTATACGACTCCAGCCGGGCTTTCCAGGATGATCCCGGCGCCCCCAGAGGTCTGGTGGGAGGCTCCGTCCACGTGGAGCTTCCACCATGCGCTCGTTTCTTTGGTTGGATCTCCCGTTACTTCTACTAGAAAATCTGCCATTGCTTGCGCCTTGATTGCTTGTCGGGGCTCATACCGTATGTCATATTGGGAAAGTTCGATGGACCAAGTCATCATCATTCCCGCCAGGTCGGGTTTTTGGAGCACTTGTCGGATCCCTTGGTTCGTTCTTACGACGATCCTGTGACTTTGGAAGTATTGTTTTAACCTCCGTGAAGAAGTCAAGAGTGCTAGAGCTAGCTTTTCCAGTTTGCTGTACCTTAGTTCTGCCCCTTGTAGGGCTCTGCTCATGAAATAGACCAGTTGTTGAGCCCTCCCTTCTTCTCTTACCAGAACCTCGACAAGGGCTTCTCCTGTTATGGCGAGGTATAGGTACAGCGGCTCCCCGTCCTTTGGCTTTCCGAGAATTGGGGGTGCCGCCATGATTTCCTTGAAATGTTTAAAAGCTTCCTCGCACGCGGGCGTCCACTCGAACGCTATCCCTTTCTTCATGAGGTTAAAGAAAGGCAAGGCCTTTGCTGCCGAGGCTCCGAGAAAACGGGATAACGAGGTCAGTCATCCTGCCAATCTCTGGACGTCCTTGATACAACCCGGGCTTTTCATCTGGAGTATCGCTTGGCATTTCTCCGGGTTAGCTTCTACCCCTCTTTGGGTTATCATGAATCCTAGGAACTTTCCAGCTTCCATAGCAAAGGCACATTTGAGGGGATTGAGCCTCATGCCGTGTTGTTGGAGAGAGGTGAATACATTTGCCAAGTCATTCAGGAGGTCATCAGGTCGCGTTGTCTTTGCGAGGATGTCGTCCACATAGACTTCCACAGTCTTGCCTATGAGGTCGTGGAATATCTTGTTCATCAGCCTCTGGTATGTTGCTCCTGCGTTTTTTAGCCCGAATGGCATCACCTTATAACAGAAGGTTCCTCCCGGCGTTATAAACGCTGTCTTGTCCTCGTCGGGACGGTGCATCGGTATCTGATTGTAGCCAGAGTCGGCGTCCATGAAGCTCAGATAACGGTAGCCTGCCGCAGTGTCGACGAGTGCATCTATGTTAGGGAGGGGAAAACAATCTTTTGGGCATGCTTTGTTAAGGTCGGAGTAGTCTACGCACATTCTTCATTTGCCGCTGTGCTTTTTTACTAGAACTACATTCGAGAGCCATGTCGAGTAGTCTAGTTCTCGTATGAAACCTGCTTCTAGGAGACTGGCCGTCTACCTGGCCACCTCCTCTGCCCTCTTCCGCGACATCTTTTGTCTCCGTTGGGCTACCGGGCGCGCATCCGACTTGACGGCCAGGTGGTGTGACATAATTTCGGGATCTATGCCCGGCATGTCGGCCGGTGTCCAGGCAAACAAATCCCCATTGGCCCTGATCATTTCTACCAAGGGCTCATTCAATTCATGTGGAAGGTTCCTGTTGACGAACGTAAATTGTTTCTTCGTGTCACCGACCCTGAACTTTTCCAAGTCCCCTTCTGGTTCCGGTCTGGGTTTGTCGTCTACCCTGGCGTCTAGGTCAGCTAAGAATACCCCCGACGCTTCCTTAGATTTCTTCCTTAAGGACAGGCTGGCATTGTCGCAGGCAACTGCCGTTCCCAGATCTCCCCTTATGGACCCTACGGACCCATCGTCGGTAACAAACTTCATGACTAGAAGCTTCGTGTTGATTATCGCTTCAACATCATTGATCGTCTTTCTCCCTAAAATGATGTTGTAGGCTGTGGAATCTCGGAGAACCATGAATTCGGCCATTGCCGATCTTCAGCCCTGTGCCTGTCCCATAGAGATCGGCAGGGATATTACTCCGTCTGGCCTGATGAAGTGGTCGCCTAATCCGATGATCCCGTGTTGGTGCGATGATAGGTCGGTGTCCCTTAATCCTAGAGCGTCAAACACATTGCGGAACATGATGTTCGAGTCTGCCCCCGTGTCGACAAGGATCCGTTTGACGAGGCCGGTTCCCACCCTGGCCCTGATGACCATAGGTGGGTTTTCGGGTGCCTCGTCGAACCATTGGTCTTCTGGGCCAAAGGAGACGGATGGGGGCTTCTTGGAGCTTCGCATTGGGGCGAAGGAGACCGCCAGGATTTTGGCTTCTTTATTGTGAGCTGACCTAGACCTCGGCGTGGTGTTTTTGGCGGTTACTACGTTTATCACAGTGAGACCGTGGTCTTTGTCTTCTGGCTCTTGTCGCCGCTTTGCCGCTCGGGTCTTGGCCTCCTCGCTGTCTTGGTCGCGTTGCCGTCTCCTCGGCTCCCGTATGAGATGGGAGAATTCAGAGAGTTTTCCATCTCTTATTGCTAGCTCTAATGCATCCCTCAGGTCAAAGCAGTCCTGTGTTTGGTGTCCATAGCCTTTGTGGTAGTCACAGTAGAGGCTCTTGTTTCCCCCCGTACGGTCCTTGAGTGGTTGGGGCTTCGACAAGATCCCTTTCTCGGCTATTTGTTGGTAAACTTCCACGATGGGGAGAGTGAGTGGAGTGTAGTTGGTGAACTTCCCGATCCGGGGAAACGGTCTGTGTGCCTTGGTCGGCCCTCCCTCTTTGGCTTGTTCTTTGTGTCTCTCTCCATTACCCTATTGCCGAGGTTGATTGTAGCCGGAGTGCCGTTTATTGGCGGCCACGACCTGGCTGACTTCTTCGTCATTTATGTATTCCTTAGCCACCGTTTGGATCTCGTGCTTCGTCCAAACCGGTTTCGTGGTAAGGTGTTTTCGGAAGTCCTCGTTCAGGAGGCCGTTCGTCAGGCAAAGGCTGGCCACCGAGTCGGTTAGGCCGTCAATTTTCAAGCATTCGTCGTTAAAGCGATCCAGGTATTTTCTGGTCGGCTCCCCGGGTCTTTGGGTTATCCCGAGCAGGTTGATCGGGTGTTTTGCCATTGCTATTCGTGTTGTGAACTGAGCCAAGAAGGCACGGCTGATGTCCGAAAATCCATAGATGGATCCCTGCGGGAGGCCGTTAAACCATCGGATCGCAGGTCCGGCTAGGGTGACCGAGAAGGCCCGGCACCTCACCTCGTCCCCTACTCCCTCCAGATTCATTCTAGCCTCGAAAGCCGTGAGGTGTTCCAGAGGGTCTTGGGTTCCATTGTACCTCATGTCCGTTGGTTTGTCGAAGTGCTTCGGCAACCGGACCTCAAGGATGGACCGATGGAACGGGGTGGTGCCCATTATCACGGGTTGCCGCGTCCTCACAGGCCTTCCTTCTTCGCCTTCGCGATCTCGCCCTGTGTGGTGCGTTTCCTTGCCTCGGGAGTAGATGATTGTGTCGTTTCTTCTTCTCGGGATGGGAGAGTCTTCTCGGGTGCTTTCCGCTTCCGTTCTGGAAGCGGAGGCATTCCGGGGTGACTCCGGTGGAAATCTTTCTCCCGGCTCTCTGGGGACGGGGAGTAAGTAGGATCGGTGGTCCGTCGATCGTGCTCCTAATCGGCTAGTTGTCGTTCCAGATTCTGGACTCTGTGGCGTAGCTCCTGTATTATTCGGGCGCTGTCACCGTCAGTTCCTCCGAAAGGTCGCGTCTCTCGCGTCCTTGTGCGCGGTTTGATGCGTTGCCGGGGGACCTTCGTCGTCCTCCCGGTGAAGCGACAGAGGCGGCAGCCTCTGCGCCGGCTGCTCGGCCTTGGTCTCCAAGGCCCGGCACAACTTCCATAACAGTGTCCCCACAGACGGCGCCAATGTTCGGTTGGGCGGTTACCAGACAATTCGGGTGGACATTTGAGGGGGTGAGAACGCTTCAATCGTGGTTGTGCTGGGTTCGGATCTGCTGGGTAGCCGAGCTCTCGTTGTGGAAGGAAAGAGGGGGTGCCACCTGCAAAGACACTCCGACGCTCTAGTCAGTTAGTATGCAGGTGAGGAATATGTTAGATGGAATGTGTGACGTACCTTGGGGGAGGGTAGGACCCTTCCCTTATATACCATGTCAGGTGTGGGGCCCAGGAGGGCAGAACCCACCTTCTTCGAAGCTTCCTTGTACAGCTGTGGTGGCCAGCTGTCTCGGAAGGATGCGCGGGCCGGATATGTTCGGGTCACCTGACCGTTGAGGTCGGGTGGTGATCGGGTCGAGTCGGCCCAAGTTCTTTCTTGGGCCAGGCCGTAACACTTTTTTTTTGTATTTGTATAAATTGATAGAGAAGTTTGCAAGTTATAATATAAGAAGTTCAAAACTTTTAAGCTGAGCTTCGAGTTTAAGTAATTATATATTTATGCATCATTTTTGTAAAATGAGGTAATTTTTTTATTTATTTAGTTTACTATTACTTTATATTTGTTAAATTTTTAATTGAATACCTTTTGGCTAAAAATAGTATTTCATAAGTATTTTATAAATTTAAATATTTATGTTTTTAATATTTTTTTTCATAGTTTATAAGATACAAGATAAAAAATAATTTTTTGACGGATAGTTTGTTATATACATTAAAAAAATTACTAAAAATTTTAGTTTTAATCCAATTATTAAAAATTTTAAGTGATTCAAGATTCAAAAAATATTATTATAAATTATTTTTTTCTCTCACTTGAACCTCAGAATCAACTCTTCCCATTCCTACACCTGCTCAACCTCAGCAAGTCGCCGAGGTAAACTAACGAAAAATTTCCTCACAGTCACATCAACACATTTCTTCTTTTTTTTTTTCTAATATTAAGGTCACATATTATTTTTTTCTGTGCAATACATCACAATTTTTATACCTATTTTAAATGTTATGCTAACCTATGTCCGAAGCCCATTAATATTCCTCCAAGCTCAATAATTTTGTCGCTACCACCAATTTTTCACAAAAAAATTAAAAATGACCCAAAACACAATCCACCAACTCATGAAATCCATTACTAACTACTAAAAAAATAATAAATTATTATAACTATTGGTTAGACTCAATCAAACTAATTATTTACCATAAACCAAATTCATGAGCTGAGCTGACAAGTGACAACTTTCCATTATTTCCATTATGCAAAATGAACCCCGTAAAGCGTAAAATATAAATTCACTTATTAATACGCACATTGTTAAATAAAATATTTATTTTATTTATAAATATAAAATTCCAGCCGATTTGCGTTTCAGGAATTCAAATCACGTGCAAAATTTTCAAAACGTGTCTGAA
>NC_029774.3:126026414-126027480 GCF_000817695.3 Arachis duranensis
AAATATATATAAATAAAAAAGTTTGTTTGAGGGTTTTCTTTTTCAATATGTCTCACTAGGTAGGTCGATTGATATTAAATATTATGATTTTGTTAAAAAATTAATTAAAAGTATAATTAAGTTAATTAATTGAAAAATAAGAAGTCTATTATTTAAAAAAAACTTCTACTATCGTAATTTTTAAAATTTTAAAATTAGAATACAAAAATTAATTTAAGTTAACTTATGTTAATAACTCTCTAAACTTTTTCTAAATCTTATAATATATGATGTACAATAGTTTTAGTGTCAAGCTGTGGCTAATTTTTTTTTCGGGTGATTTTAACATAAAATATGTGAATATTTAATTATTTTAATATTTTATATTCTTATAATAGTAATTTAAAATGACATTAACATTTTGTAAAATATTTTTTTAATTACGAAAAAGATAAATGTTATTGACATTTTGTAAAGACAACGAAAAACACATAATTTGAATCATTTTACTCTTAATAATTCAATAAGTCATTAATATTAAAATATATAAAATAAAAACATAAAAATTATTAAATTAAAAAATTAGACTAATAAAATTAAATTAATAATTAAATAATAATTAAAAATAATAAATTTTAATGATGTAGTATTTTTCATTTTAAAATACCTAAGCTCTCCCTGAGTCTCTGAATAACCTAATAGGAAAAAACGCACACCCCTTATCATCAGAAAACAAAAATAGAACCATCGAATGCCGAAGCCGCCCTCGTGCCAAAAAGTTCAAACGTTTTCATTCTTTTGCATTATCCTATTCTAGATTTGGCATTTATATTTCAAATAAAGATATAATAATAATCTTTGAAATATAATTATCAAGTTACCACGCCAAGTCGCCAACGCATCGGTATACTCTATTTACCAGACTGGCAAGTTATGTAAATAATGTTCAGAATATTAATAAAATTATCTAAAAAAATAAAACTAAATTTATACTAATAAAAAATAAATTTTTTAATTAAGACAAATTTAATTGATTTTTAGATTTTTATTGATTTCTTAAAAGTTTAAATATTTTTATAAATATTAA
>NC_029774.3:126027565-126045453 GCF_000817695.3 Arachis duranensis
AATATTTAAATTTTTTATTTTTGTTAAAATAATTTATTAGGTCTTTCAACAGATTTTAAATCAAGCCAAATTAAATAATAAATCAGGTTTAATACTTAAAAAAATATTATAACAGACTATAAATTAAATTTAAGTTAATTAACTATATTACAAACTTAATTTGTTAAGAGTAAAGTCTAGTTTGACAACTTATTTTGACTCCCTAATAATAAATAATAGTATAAAATTATAAAAAAAAGACAAATAGATTCTTGATCTTTTATCCCACAGATACTTTTGTTTCTGATCATTGAAAAATACTTTTAAGTTTCTGACTTTCACAAAACTTAGACGAATCAGTCCCTCCGTCTAAATACCTCCGTCCAAGATTGATCTGTTCAAATTTTATGAAGGTCAAGAACTTAAAAGTATTTTTCAATGATCAAAAACAAAAATATCTACAGAACAAAAAGTTAAAGACATATTTATCATTTTCTCTAAATTATTTTACATCGGTAGCATAACAATTGCATTGTTAAATCTTTCAAAATTCGAAGTACGGTTGAAAGTTGAAACCATATAATTATAATTAAGTACCTTTTTTAATATTAAATGAGTACAAGTGTACAACCCCTAGATAGCAATAATGAATAACAATAACCATGCATGTGACTGAGGTGTGACTCGTCATCCGTGGACAACTTTTTAAAGGAAGCAAATGGATTGTTTTTCACGTGAAAGTTTTAAAGAATAAAAAAGATCAATGCTACTATGTGTTAAATAATATAATTTAACATAATTATATAGATTCTGAAAACAAAAGGTAAAAAAATTCTGTGATACCCACTCTAAAATAACAGGTGCCAAGTATTATTGTTTTTGTTGTTTCAATAAAATTTAACTATGTATTCTTTTTTAATTTGGTAAATAATTATGTATTTAATTTACACAATAATACTTAAAAAATAATAAAAATCAGCTCAAATTATAAAAAATTATTTTATTTAATATTTATTAATTATCGCTAAAATAATTATATAATTTTAGATATAATAAATTCATGTTAACTTTTTCAACATATCTTTCTCTTAAAAATTGATTGAAAATACTAAAAATAATAGTAACAAAAAAAATATTCCAATGAATATATATATAGGTATGGAATAGGGATGTAAGTGAGTCCGAATAACTCGATTACCCGATGAAAAACCAAATCGATCCAATTTAGTTAATTCTAGTAGCCAACAGATAATTGAGTATAATCTTAAGTATAATTAAGTATTTTTTTAAAATTGTCTATTATTTAATTTAAAAAAAACTAAAAAATAAGTAACTTTTCATAAAAAATAAGTAGTTTTCTATAAAAATGTATATTTAAATTAATTAAATAATATTATTTGAATAAAAAAAATCGACTAAAAACTAAAACTTGAAAGGATAATTAGCATTTTTCATAATCTTATTAGATCCGTTTTTTATTTCGATCGAGTATCGGATTCAGTTTTTGCAAAAACTGAAAAGCCAATCCAACTGAATACCAATTTATTTTTTATAAAATATTTATAATATTCACAATATTTTTTATTTTTCTAAATTTTTTTATTTTCTATTTTAATTTAGTACTAATTTATTTGAATCGAACCAACCTGATTTTAAATCAGGCTAGACTGTTTCGGGGCTGAGTAAAAATTATACTCAATCCAAATCAACCTAATTACATTTCAATTAGTTCAGATATATGTTTCACTTAAATTAGGACCAATCCGATTAAATTATGCCCATAAAATAGAGTTTTTTACTTCTGTTGGATAAACAGCCTTTAAAAGCAGGGGAAAAAACACAGGCTAAAAAGGATTAGGATGTATATCATTCTTCTATAAAATAAATTTCAAACCTAGATGGCATCAAAGCCTACTCATAATGTTCCCGTTACCTTGCCCTGGATTCACGGGATCTACTTTGACCAATTCTAAATTGCAAGTGGCTAATCACGATAGTTAAATAAGTTAAATAACACGGTCTTTTTATATTCATATAAAAAATAGTAAGTTCGAGTCTTTTTATTTTTAATAATAAAAAAGTAGTTAATCACGATATAATGACAATATACAGTGAATAAAATTAAAAATATTTAATAATAAAAAATTAATAAAATTTTATTAAAATTTATTTTATTTAATATTTATTAATTATTATTAAAATTAATAAATACTAAATAAAATAAATTTACATTTTTTTTACCGAAACGAAATACATCGTGTAACAATAACATCCACGTGCAAAATGAGTTCTTTAATATTCGTTGGATTCAACCCAACTTTTCATACCTAATCTGGATTTCAAACTTCATTTAATTGAAAAGAACATCTGATATTATATTCAGCCACTTGAACACATTAGATACTATATCTACTATCCGAAAGGGGCACGTTAATAATGATGGTATTGGAATTTGAATGTTTATATATAAAGAATTCTGATTTCTGAATGGGCGGTGCTGTCACTGTTTTGTACATGGCCATGGCTTTTTCTTCAATGAATAAATTCATTAATAAACAAAACCGCGCACGTTCTTACAGTTTTCCATTCTCCTACAACTGATTGTTTAATACAACTTGTTAAGGGGGAAAAAATGTGATTTCTAATTTTTTAATATTTTTTTCATGTTTTTTTAAGTTTTACTTATAAAATTAATTATGAAAGATTATATTTTATTTCTTCTATTGTTAAAAAAAATTAAGAGAATCCATTTTTAATTTAATCGTGCACACATTTAAGACATACCATAATTGTCTCTCATTTTTAATTTGAATTTTAAGTAATTAATTCATCGCATTTTTATTTGTAGATATAAAACTTTAAGAAATAATACTTAAATATTTGATCTTCCATTTTACTTTTTTGAACTGGCCCTTCTTCATTCCTTGTTCAATATTTAATTTGCCAGTCATTTTATATCCATTCGACTATCTCTATAGATGGCTCAACGTTTGAAAGAATCTAGTCACAACTCAAAGTGGAGATCTTTCGGTCCTATTAATAACATGCTTTTGTGTTACTATATTAATAATATCTGAACTTCACACTTGGATTCTGCTTTATTTTACGATCATTATTGCTTTGTGTTACACCAAATTTTAATTTTTTTAAACAAAATTTAAAAATAGATAATATTATACAAAACAGAGAAGAAGAGAAGGAGCACTTAGAGCAAGTGCACGCAGCAATAGCAGAAAATTTTTTTGTATTCTTAACTTCTTATAACAAACGGTCTGCATTTTGTAGATATTGATTGTGTATTAAAAATATAAATTTTTTGTACATAAATAATTTTAAAATATTTAAAAAGATGGTAAAAAAAAAGTCAGATTTCTTTTAAACTATTGGATAAAAAGATGAAAAAAATATTTTGAAAAGTTGAATTTTTCTAAAGGTTCATAAGTGATTTTTTTTATTTTTAACTTATGAAAATGTGTAGCATGAATGTTTAGTACAATTTTTAAAATAAAATTGTAATTTTTTAAAAAGTTATTTTAGTGTTTAAAGAAAAGTTAAAAAAATGACTTATCTCATAATAAAAAGTTTTTTTTATCATTTTTCTCTTAAAATAAGTACTTTTAGAACTAAAAAACCAAACACAAAATAACTTATTTATAAGTTACTTTTAATATAAGCATTTATTGTTTAAGCTATTTCTTCAAAAGTGACTTAATTAAGTTATTTACCTAAATTGAACGTAAATTGGTAGAAGTAGATTTGTTGAATTTAAAGTATAAATAGTGTCATTTAGTTAAAAAAAAAAACTAAATTAAATGTCCTTTCACTAATGTTACATGTCATGAACACTCCTTTTACCCATTCACTTTCATGTCATGAACATTCTTTTTATCCATACACCTCTTTGTCATAGACATTCAGCAGAACTTTAATTTAACTTGTGAAAATTAACTTCTTCTATTTCTAGTTAAAAAGATTTGAAGTGATAGAAATATCTAAAAATATTTTCTGTCAATTATCTTATTTAGTAACAAGTTTTGGGATAAAAGGAGTAGGCCAAACATCACACTATAACCATTAGACAATGGACTCCTTTCTCAAAATGGTTTTACACTATAAAAAAAATCTTAAACCACCTTTTAAAAGGATTTTTTTTTCTAAAAGTTAGAAGCTCAAAAATCCATTTTTTTCTCAACTCAAATTTTTCTCATTGTTCCTTATTCGATTCATCAACTTCACAAGCAAAATTGGCATTCGAGTGTTCCACCAAAACATCTGACAGTAAGATTAATCAACCTCTGTTCATTCTAAAAAAATCCATTCATCCTCCTGTGATATTAGTAGAGGTCTTAATACTTATTCTCCACATCTATACCTCGTCATTAATTCTTGTATTACTTATTTGTTATTAATAGAAATATTTTTCTCGTAAGTTTACTTATTCCAAATCTTAACTTTCATCTTAACTATTTTTTTATTTAATTTATTTTTCATAAAATTCACCTAAATCATGTATTTTCCTTTTACAATAAACAATTTTTTTTAAAGTAAAACACGTAACTTTATAGATAATAACACGAAAATTTAAAGTTTGTTGGGATATTATAAGTTATTAAAAAATTATTTTTTATATTTAAATATTTTTAATATAATAAATAAATAAATAATATTTGTATATTATTTTATCTAAATATAATTATTAAATAAAACAATATTTTTACATTAAATATTTAAACCTAAAAATTATTTTACTTTTTTAGACGATGATTTAAAAAAAAGCACTTAAAAATTATATTTTTGTAGAAACTCACTTTTAGACTTCGTTCTTCCTCTTTTTTTTTTCCTTTTCATTTTTTGCCTATGTAATTATTTTATGTTCGACTTCATGAATTATGTGTACGACTTCATAAATTTTTGCGTTTATTTTATAATTTTTGTTTCAGCTTATATGTTCTTTATGTGTATGTTCATTCCATTTCATATTAAATGTCTTTTTTAAGTTTTGCACAAACATTAAATAATCATTAAATTTCATTAAAAATATAAAAATTAAAAAAAAAGACCAAATAAAGTATTCTTAATATTGTTTTCTTTCTATTAATTCTGTAATCTTTTAACTTTTTCTTTTTATTTAATAATAGAGGGCATAATAGATAAAAATTAATGAATGACTTCTTGAAAAAAGCGGGATTTTATTTGCACTAAAAATAAAGAGGCTAAATTAATTATACCGAGAGCTTTTGTGTGTATTATATCATAAAATCAGGTATTTTAAAAGTTTAAAATTAAAAAAATACAAATTACTACAAAAAAAAATGTTAATTAAGTACCGTAAAATTTATTGTCAAATTCTTTAATTATATTAGACAGTAATCAATTTACCGTCATATGTATCATCGAAAATAATTAGATAATACAAATTTTGTCAATAGATATTTACCGTCAGATTTATTTTATACAGTTAAATTTTGCGATGAATTATCAGTTCAGAAAATCAATTAATTACCAGCAGGTTTTTTCAATGGTAATATTGGCGCTAAAACATGTTGTTTCGCGCCATGTTATTGTCGGATTATTCTTACGATAATTTCGACGGTAATATCATTTTTTTGGAATTTAAAATAAATAGTCAATTTTAATTTTAAATTTAATTTTGTTCACACAATTAGTGATTAATTCATAAATAATGAAGAATTTTTGTTTAAAATAAATAAATAATACAATGTACAAATTAAATAAAAGTCAAGTACAGTAAATAAATGTATGAAATAATAAAACAAAAACTTAATATCTATAAATCCAGGTAGTCATTGTCGTCGTCGTCAGTCCCGCGACCATAAAAAAACAGGAATCAGAAATCATAATCATAAAAACTAAAAAACAATAACCAGCAATCCAAATCAACGTAAATCCACTAAATAGGAATTAAGTTTCAGGAACTTTCAACAATAACAGGAATCATAATAATGAAAACTAGAAAACAATAACCAGCAATCCAACTCAACCTAAATCCACTAAACAGGAACTAGGTTTCAGGAACAGTCAGCAATAACAAGAATGATAATCATGAAAACTAGAAAATAATAACCAGCAATTAACACTTAAATTAACTAAACTATAAACAAATCAGACACTTTCAATGATAACCATAAACAGAAAATACATGAGCATTGAACGTGTTACTTATTCCATGCCGCCATCAGGACAAATGCAGAACTATGTGAAGGGGCATCAGCTGCTGCCTTACTTCCGTGACTAGACTCTGGGGCTGCAGCATTCGTCGCTCGAGTCAGCGTCGCTTCTGTGAATAGAGATACGTAATTGGGGTCAGGGACCATGATAAACAGCTAGTCCGCTAAACCCGTAACTTATGGCGTCACCAGCGTGGTCGGAGTAAAGGAAAAGAATCCAGCAGTTTCGGGGGCACCGGAAAAAATCCTGCCTCTACCCCGATTATGACTATGACCACGACCAGCAGTCTGATCTACAACACCTCTGCCTATCGACATGTCTACAAATAACAGTCATTAATGCATCAATTAACACAATTAGACAATTCTAAAATACTTCAATAATTCAAGACCTAATATATTGAATCTAACCTAACTTAATCAACTTAAATACACTAAGATTAGAAAACTAACTTTAAAACTGATTCAAAATTGAAAGTAAAATTCTAATCAAACCTAAACTAAATTAAACTAAAATTAAACAATTAGCAAAGGATCTTAGCAACAATTTCCTAGCAAAACAGTCATCAACACAACAATTCACACAATTAGACAATTCTAAATACTGCAACTATTCAAGACTTAATGTATTGAGTCTAGCATAACTTAATTAACCTAAATCCACTAAGATTAGAAAATTAACCCTGAACTAACTTTGAAATAAATTCAAAATTAAAAGTAAAATTCTAATCAAATCTCAACTAAATTAAACTAAAATTAAATAATTAGCAAACAATCTCAACAATAATTTATCAATAAAACAGTCATCAACGCAACAATTAACATAATTAGACAATTCTAAACAGTTTAACAATTACCTAATGTATTGAATCTAACATAACTTAATCGACCTAAATCCACTAAGATTAGAAAAGTATTCCTGAACTAATTCTAATACTAATTCAAAATTAAAATTAAAATTAAAATTCTAACCAAACCTACACTAAATTAAACTATATTTAAATAATTAGCAAACAATTTTAGCAATAATTTTTGAGCAAAACAGTCATCAACGTAGAAAATAACAAAATTAGTAAATTCCAAACACTTGAATAATTTAAAACTTAATATATTAAATCTAACCTAAATTAATCAAACTAAATTACAATCCCAAAACAAATTCAAATTACAAACCCAAGAATAACAATAGCATGCTTAATTGTCTATGAATCAAGAGAAATTCTAATAAAAAATTTAATTTTACTCTAAATCAACCTAACAGAAAAATAGTTTAACTAAACTAAATTACTAACGAAAAATTAAAATCTAATTAAACCACAATAAATTTAAAATAGAAAAAATTAAATTGAAAATTGACAAAATCTCAAAACCAACCTCAGAGTAAGAAGAGTGGAACAACAATAGAGGTGGCTCTCCAGAGTACGCCTTAATCGGTGGAGAGAGCGGTGAACGTCGCGGTGGTGGAGACTTGACTCGCGGTGGAAATTATGCTTCCCCAAATCCCCGTGGAGTGTTGAGCACGGCCAGTGATAGAGGTTCTGACTCCCAAGAACAATAGAGCGGCAGCACAACGACGGGAGGGGGCAGAGAACTGGTGGCGAAGCTAGAGGTAGTGATGAGAGAGAGACAGTGATGATGAAGAGAGAGAAAGAAAAATTCGAAATGAAAGAGATAAAGGTTCGTGCTATCATCTAAGACACAGTTATTATTAGAAAAATCTGACAGTAATGTTTTCTGTATATTCAAAATACAGTATTTTACTAAATAAAATTACCGCCGAATTTATCCGCCGAAAAGAATAATTTAAAGAAAACATATTAATTAATTAATTATTAACTAAAAATGAGATATCATCAAGTCGATTCATATGGTTTATTTTTACTAGCTAGTGGATGAGACATTTTTAAATTAATTGGACTCCACATTCTATCCATAAAATAAAGTAGAATGAGTCCATTTGATGTGTAAAGAATATAATACTGAATATTTTATTTTTTTTATTTCTTTGAAGAATAAACATTTTGTCCATATACTCATATATTATTAGTTAAAAAGCAAGTATCGCATGCACTTTTATGGAGGAGGGTTCATGTGGTAACATAGTAATTAGTTATAATTAAGACGATGGTTGCAATTTATTATTGTAAAAAACAATATAATATGTACTATTATATATATAATTTTAATTTTAATTTTTATATTAAAATAACTGATAAAAAATAAAGATGCTTATTTTTATATAGTAAAGTACAATATATAATAATTAATACAAATATTATTTTTCTTTTAGAAAAACGTTGTTGAAATAAATAATAACAAGAATAGTACAAAATCTTGTCGTTTGAACAAATATTAAATCCATCAATATTAGAATATGCCTTAAATATTAAATAATCACTTGTTTGTCCATATACATTTGTCCATATATAGGGCATAGCATCGGCAACCAGGGTCTTTAATTAATTACTTAAACGAATAAATGTTACACTATCATCATTAGTAATCCTAATAAAAATACTAATACAATATTTATTAGAGTGGAAACTGGAATAATACTCCTTGCTAGTTGCTCGTACCTTTACAGCGTGCAGCCGTGCACGGTGCACTTCACGTGGTGGGCACATTGTTCAAGTAATTGGATAATCATGATTATGTAACTAGTTGAAGAAATATGATTAAAATTACTAACAACGTTACACTTTTAAATATGATTTTTTTTTGTTAATCTAAGTCCAACTAAATTAATTTAATATTACAATAAAAATTAATAATAATAATATTATTCTAAATTTTATTATGTAATTTAATTAAACTTCATTTATAAAAAACTTTAGATATATAACATTATTTTAAAATGATACAATTAACTAAAATACTTAATTAAATTCTATTAAATTGTTATAATCATTTTTCACGTTATGCACGCACACCCTCCTCTTCATTCTCCTTGCACCTTTAATTTGTTATTACTTCTTTTTCTTCTTTTTTTTAGGGCAAAAAATAGAAATAAACTAAGTTGAGAAATATTTTACACGAATCAGCCAAAGTAAAATCTGCTTCATCAATCAACCAAATAACATTTATATGTAGTTCGAATCATGTAAGTTCGAACTCTACTACCACATAATTCGAATCATGTATATTCGAATTACTGAATGACACGCAAAGCCTAATAATTCAAATTCAGCTGATTCGAATTACACAATACATGTAATTCGAATCAGGTTGATTTGATTTATTCTCAATGACGCAATTCTATGTAATTCGAAATGGGTTAATTCGAATTATTACACAAAGTATAGTTCGAACCAGGCGGGTTCGAATTATAAAGGACAGACGTGTATATATATGGTGTGAACTAGAATTGATCTCATTAGAGTGGGAGAATGGCTAGTGAGGAGAGTTTTGTCGTCTTGATTCACCACAGAGGATTGATTAAGAGGAAAACACGATCTGGTGTGAAGTTCATTGATAAGGATCCTCTCAGTATTTTCGTGAGGCCTACGACCAGCTATGAGGATCTTGTTAGTTCTGTTCTCGGGAAACTTGGTCTAGAAGGCATGAAACGTGTCAAGAAGTTTTTCTATCGCATTCCAATCTCGGTCCTCCAAGAAATCGTGAAATATGATTGTTTCACGATCGAAAGTGATGAGGACTTGCAGGTCCTGTTTCATTGTTGCAGGCAGTTTCCCGAAGTGAGGACACTAGAACTGTTGGCGAAGTTGGTTGACGTGGTATCCAGCTCGGGGGATTCGAACCGGAATACTCGCACTGTAGCCACGGTAGCCAGTTCTAGCTCCAGACCTGCGGGTGCATTTTCCTCCGTCCCTGTGTATGAACTTCCGGTCCAGCCTGTCGCTTCCCCTTCGTTCGCAGTGGATCTCAATGGAAGTGGAGGCGGCGACGTTGGAACATTGGATTATGTGCCGACCCCTGTACAATGTGCTGCACCGTCTGCCGCCACGCCCTCGTCGTCCACCTCTACCCCTACCCGCTGCATCACCCTCCTCTATAGCCTAGTCCAGCCACCTCCACTCACGCTGGCTCCGTTGTGTACCCACACGAGCCCTCCTCTCAACCCAACGCCTATCAGGAACGTCGTCAACACGGTCCATGTCAGGAACTTGCCCAGCACCCCTCTGCGTCGCCTCCACAGGAATAGGAACGAGTCTCGGATCCCCCAAGAACATCTCTGGTGACAAGAACCTCTTTTCATGCTAACTCCACCAATCCAAGAAGTCATGTGAGGGGCCCAGGTCTGCGACAACGTCGAACCGGAGAACATGGTCCACATAGTTCTCCCAGTGAACATGCCAGAACTGCAACGCATACGGGAACCAACGATCACCTCCTCTCCCGTCCCTGGACATCAAGAAGTCGATGTTTAGGACGGGCTGGGGGTGGGGCTGTACTCTGCCGAACTGGGGTAACACCCTGTCAATCTGATGCCACTCTACGACGGCAAAATATATCAGTGCCGTCACACACCGCCATAAGGCCGTATGACGAGGCTCCAACACCTCCGGATGCACAACCTGAAGGACGTCGGGTGAGCTATACGGCATCCAGATAAACTGAAAAAAGATATCAACATTGTTAGGACAATTCATAAACCGAAGTCTGAAACTTTAATTAACTAGTCATGTGACGTTAGTATACTCACATCCCTGGCCTGTAACATGTCTATCATGAGTCTCCACATCTGCACCCGAGGTCCCTTCTCGCTACCGGAAGGATTGTGACCTGACCACCTGTATATCAAATAGGTGTTAAAGCGTGTAAAAAGTGTGAGAAAATAGTATAAGCGGACATGGAATTAAATAAGTTAACTCGAAATAGAAAATGCCAATAATGGTACCTCGATGCCAAGGGCCAGCTGAACTCATCATAACCAGCAGGCCTAAATCTAGGAAAGCACCAGAAGATCCAGGACTGAAGCAATTGTAACGGCCCTGCTAACTTCACCACATGCCTGTTGGCTACTCGGCACATGCACCTGTACAACCATGCTAGTGCCGCCGACCCCCAACTGTATGCATCCATCTCCTCAAGCCTAGCCACATAGTGTAGCCATCTGATGTGAATACGGTTGCCGGACTTGTCGGCAAACAACTGGGTGCCCAACAACATCATGATATAGGCACGAGCAAACTGCCTCACTGTCTCCTCATCGGCACCCACGGGGCACTCTCCAAAAGTCTCCTGGAACCAGGTGCAGTTGACAGCGAACTTCTGAACTTGGTTCGCAGGAGGTAACACACCGAGCAACTCCTGGAACCACACCCAAGCCGGACGGCCACCATCGATGTATACATGAAAATTTGTTAGAAAACTACTGACATAACGTTCGTCCACTGGCAACCCCAACTGGTAGGCAACGTCCTGAAGTGTGATCGTGCACTCTCTGAACGGCATGTGGAATGTGTGCGTCTGTGGATGCCACCGCTTGACAAAGGCACTGACAAGGGGCTCATCTAACCGGAACCATCTATCGTTCAGTCTCGCAAGATGATATAATCCAGTCATCTGTAACTACGGAACGTAACGCTCATCGAGTCACATGCCCTGCTGCCGCTGCATGCTCAAAATGCAACGCTGGGGCTGCACATTACATTGACCGCATATTTATAACCAGTTACAAAACCACTAACAAAAATATTAAACAACATAAACCACTTATGGAAACCACTGACAAAAACCACATACAAAAGGAATGTAATAAGCCACTACCAAAACTGCATGCATATACCGGTTACATAAACCGCATACATAAACCACGTGTAAATCCACTTACAAAAAATCACATGCGAAACCACTAACATAAATCGCATACAGAACCACTTCCAATACCACCAACAAAACCACTAACATAAACCGCTAACATAAACCATCAACAAAACTTACCTACAAAACCATTAAAATCAACCGCACACAATACCACTAACCAAAACCACTAACAGAAACCGCTAACGTAAATCACTAACATAAACCACATCCAAAGCCACTAAGAATCCCACATGCAAAACTACTAAACAAAAACCACTAAAATTACCACATGCAAAACCACTAACTTAAACCACTAACATAAACCGCCAATAAAATCGCAAATAAAACCACTTCAATAAACCACATGCAATACCGCCAACACCAAAAGCATATGCAGAACCACAAATATAAATCACCAGCTAAAAAAGTTAACTACTAACCTCGTTGTTGATGACTCCGGCAATATGAGCCACTCCATCCAACCGATATAGTCTACCTGGATCGTCCCCCATCAGCTAAATAGTATGCTCGTGTCTTTGTAGAAGCGAATCTGGGTCATTTTTTCTGGGATTTGGTGGGTTCTGAGAGCGGAAAAGTGATTCGAATGGGGTGGATTCGAACTCCTTTTATAGCCAAATCTAGGGTAATTCGAAACAGGTCAATTTGAATTACTACTAGTGGCTAAACATGAGTAATTTGAATCATGTAGGTTCGAATTATATAGGGTTTCGTGCTCAAGCTAATTCGAATCAGCTTCATTCGATTTAAGCATGTATAATTCGAATTGCTTCTATTCGAATTATGCTTTATTCACGTGTGCATGTAATTCGAGTCAACTTGCTTCGAATTACATTCATTTCAAGTTCGATATATGCTGATTCGATCTACATGATTTTGTGCAATGGTTGATTCGTGAATCAATTTTCAATTTGGCTGATTCATGTCAAATTCTTCTCCCCATAGTTTATTTATGTTTTTTTTATCTTTTTTTTACTCTTTTTTTCTTCATCTTTTCTTTTATTACTATCATTATTGATACTATAATCACCTTCAACTTTTTTCTTTCTTCTTT
Organism: Arachis duranensis; assembly: GCF_000817695.3. Lineage (NCBI taxonomy): Eukaryota > Viridiplantae > Streptophyta > Magnoliopsida > Fabales > Fabaceae > Arachis > Arachis duranensis. The sequence goes on from NC_029774.3 coordinate 126,040,571, forward strand.
TATTTAAAATTTTTCCTCCTCTTTCTCCTTTCTCCTTCATCATTATCATCGTTAATATCGTTATTGTTATTGTTATCATCATTATTATCGTCTTTTTTTATATGTAAATAACATTGTTTGTTTTATTTCAAAATTTTGTACTTGTTCTGATTAATTTTACTGCGTTATTTACCGATTTTTAACTTATTTTCTTAGTTTCATCACATCATTTAATTAAAAATTTTAGTGTTAGAACAAAAATATTTTGGTGTTAGAATAAAAATATTTTAGTGTTATTTTTTAAAAATTTATGTGCTATTTTATATACCAGATATATCGTCTTCTTTTTATACGTAAATACCATTATTTAATCTCTTTTAAATATTTACATTTATTCTACTTAATTTCGCTGTGTTATTAATATATTTTTTATTTATTCTCTTTTCTATTAAAATTTATAAATTTACAACTTAAATCTTCATAAAATAAGTACTTCTTAGTTCTATATCACATCATTTAAATAAAAATTAAAAAATTTTGGTGTTAGAATAACGACATTTTAATGTTAATTTTTAAATTTACATGCATTGGTTTATATATTAGATAAAAGCATTCAATTTACTAAATATATAATATTTTTAGCAAGGCATTTTTTGTGTCTTGTTACTAAATTTTTGGTATTCATTTAGTGCTATTTTATTTTATTTTATAGAGTCAATATGATTTTTTAGTATGCAATTTATTTTTTACATTCTGTATTATTGTATTTAAATTCTAGTGCTACTTAAAATAAATTTTTATGCTATTTTTATTTCTAAAAAGAATTCAATCCAAAAAGTATAAACCTACATTCATTCAATTAAATAAGATTACAATACACTACATCATATTCATTCAAGTCTAATATAAAAAATAATGCTCCTAAAATAAGAAGAGAAACAAAACAAAAATAATAAGAAAAAAATACAGCATTAAAGAATATATATTAACATTTTTGTAGTGAAATTTTGGTGTCAAAATAAAAAATTTCAATGTTATATTTTTCTGCACAATTTAAAACTCTCCTTCCTCCTCCTCCTCCTCCTCCTCCTCTTTCTCATCATCATCATCTTCTCATTCTTTTTCTTTTTCATCATCGTCTTCTTATTTTATATTTTCGTAATTCTTGTTTTACTCTCTTAATAAAAATTTGTGTCACGGTTAAAAATTTCGATGTCAAAATTAAAAAACTTATGTGTCACGATTAAAAAATTTTGGTGCTATTTTATGATATATTTTGCATAACTTAAAACTCCTTCTCCTCCTCCTCTTCTTTATCATCATCATTTTCTTCATTTTTTTTTATCTTGTTTTACCTTCTGAAGGTTACAAAAGACTTAGAGAATGAAAGGGGTCGAATCTATGGCCTTCTTTTACTTTGATAGATTATGTCTTTATACCTAACTTCAAACTTAATTTCTGTTTGAACTGTGCAGCGAAAAATTTAAGAGACAGTTTTGTTTTGTCTCATAAATTTCTGAAAACAAAACAGCAAGCTAAGAGAAAGGAAGAAGTTGACACAGTCATCTATCCTGGTTCAATTACCTTGTGCAATGCAACCTACATCCAGTGTTATGGTGGAATTTTCACTATAGTCAAAGTATTATATACACCAATTTAATAAGATTTACACAATCCTATCTGGACACACAAGTTTCTTTCTAAACTTGACTTGATTATACTAATACCTAATTCTTTACACTAAGTGCTTACCTAACTTAGCAAGGAACACCTCACTGGTACAAGACACAAGACAGAAAATTATAATCAAATAAAATCAGAAATTACTCTTGACTTTTTTCTCAAATATTTCACTCTTGAAACTGAAATACAAGATTAAAAACATGAAGGAGAATGATGGATAATAGCCTTTGATGTTATAAGTTTAACCAGATTTAACTATCTCTCATGAAACTCTTCATTTTGGCAGAATATTTCTTTAACTTAGAAACACTGTCAAAAAACGTTAAACTCTTCACAGAAAAGTTCTCTAAACAAACCCAGAATCTGATTCTCTCTCCTTACCCTCAAAACCGAAAACCTTTTTCTTTTGTATCTTGTGCTGAGTCACCATTTAGACTTTTTTCAAGTCAACTCTTTGAACTCTGAGCATCCTTAACTTGTCATCTCACTTTCTTCATTTAACCCTCAAATTAAGGATATCAAAGTTGGTCTTTTTTGCTTGACCGAAAATTTCAGAATAGCAGAAAAAAAAATTATTCAGTGGTAATCCAAAATCCAAATCCTTGAGATAGTGCTTTGTCTCCAAGAAACAATTTTAGCCTTTGATTCATAGCAGAGATTATCAGGAATCATTTTCTCCATATATCCCAAATTGGCGTTGCAAAAATTTAAAGGAGTGAAAAAAATAAATTGCATGCAAATGAAAATAAATCATGTTTATTTTCTGACTTAGCTTAGCTTGCTTTGATTAGGACGATTAGACATTTTTTTTTAATTTGCCTTCTCTTTCTTTCTTCTCGGGTGAATGAACCAGGAAGAAATTTTCTCTCTCTCTATCTTCATGAATATGACTGAAGAAAGCCTTGTGACCGTTGATTTTGGTTGGTTTCAACTTAAATGAATCAACTTGTACTTGGATTGACTTGACTTTTCATTCAGCCCAATTGTTTTTTTTGTTTCATTTCCTTGCGCTTTGTTCCAGAGTTAAAGATCCCACCAACAATCTTTGTTTCTTGGTTCCATTGCTTTGGGTTGCTGCTTTTTTTAATTTTTGGTCTGCAATATTAATTAAAACAATCAAAACTAATTGGGTGTTTAACCCAATAACTCAATATTTATCATCATTATTTTAATTAATTGTGTTCTCAATTCAACACCTTCTTATAATTCTTCTTGCTTTATTCTTTTAATAAGTATAAAAACAAGAAAATTAAATTAAAAAAGTATATAATACTACAAAATTAATAAAAAAAAAGGAGGAAAAAAATAAAAAATGTAGCAACAACAATAATAATAAAAGAAGGATAATGAGAAGAAAAGACGTGAAAAAAAAAAGGAGCAGTTCACGTTACTAGAGATAATTGGAGCATATATTTACACTCATTAATAAAATTAGTTTTTGTTAGATTTTTACAAACTTAATTAAATTTAAATATAAAAAATATTTAAATGTGTAATAAAATTAGGAAAATATATATTTATATAAAGATAATAGTTAAAACGAATTAGACAATCTAAATTTGAATTTTCTAACTGAAGAATTTAGTAAAGTATAAAGTGAGAGAGTTAATTAAGTTTGAATTTCTAATTTTAATTATTTATGAGTTTTATTATTTTAATCTAATCGTGATTAGATATTTTTTATTTGAAAATTTTTTTATATAGNAAATTTATTAAAAAATTTACTGAAAATTTTCTTTTATTAAATTCGAATTTTGAATTTTTTTAATTAAATTTTAAATGTTTTTATTTTAAAAAATTTTAGATATTTTTTTATATTAGACCTTGACTGCAATATTAGCTATTAAAACTTTCTCTTAACATAATATAATATGTAGAATATCTTCTTAATTATTATATGTTTACATAAAGATATTTAAAAATCTTTAAGTAATTAAGAATTCTTTTTTAATTTTTACCTTAGATCTGAAATAATACTAACTAGTAACTAACTCTTTCTTTATTATTTACACTAAAAATATCAGCTTCTTAACATTTTTTAAAATTATAATTTTCAGTAACTCTGATAATATATTGGTGGATTACGAGTATATTATAGCAATTACGAATTTATTATTAATATATTTATATATAAATATATGTGTAATTTAATTTTTTTAATATATATTTATATTTTAATATACATTTTAAACTAATAACTAATTTTAATAGTCGATGTATTCATGCACGATGTCAATATGCATGAGCATGTATCTATATAAGAAGACCAATATTCCACATGTTCCTGCGCCGAAGCCCAAAAGCAAATTAAGCTATTAGAAAATCTCAACCACCATGGCTACTCTCTCCCCTCTCTCTTTCTTGGCCACAACCAAGGTCTCTGCATCCTCGCCATCCTTGCTTCCATCCTCCTCCAGAAAACCCTCCAAAGCCAGCCCCCGAATTGCAAAGGTGTCATGCAATGCTAGCAACCCTCAAGGAGAACCACAAAACAACAGGAGGGATGTTCTGGTTGGCCTGGGAGGACTGGGGGCGGCGGCCGCCACTTTCTCCTACAACCCTTTGGCCTTGGCGGATGCGGTGGCCACCGACGTACACGCTTGCCACAAGCCAAGCCTTCCCCCAGGCGCAAAGCCCATCGCGTGTTGCCCTCCAAACTACGAAGACAAAGAACCCATTGAGTATGTTATCCCAAAGTACACAAGCCTAAGGATTAGAACACCTGCTCATGATTATGCTGACTTAGACAAGTACACGAAAGCCATTACCATCATGAAATCTCTTCCAGACGATCACCCTCACAGTTGGACTCAACAGTCTAGGATCCACTGTGCTTATTGCCACAACTCTTATACACAAGTGGGTCATAAAGGCGTTGAAATGCAGGTCCACTTTTCTTGGATCTTTTTGCCTTTCCATCGCTGGTACCTTTACTTCTATGAGAGAATCTTGGGGAAGTTGATCAACGATCCCACTTTTGCATTGCCCTTCTGGAACTGGGATGCCCCTGAAGGCATGGAGATGCCTGCAATATTCACAGACAGGAGATCCCCACTCTACAATGCTCTGAGGAACCAGAACCATCTACCACCAACGCTCGTAGACTTGAACTGGAATGGAAGGAGCACGGGTGTTGATGGGAGTGGTGACGTGGAAGCCAACCTGGCAACAATGTACAGACAAGTGTACGAAGTGAAGAGGCCATTATGCTTCTACGGGAA
>NC_029774.3:126045498-126056446 GCF_000817695.3 Arachis duranensis
TAGAGTTGGTTCCTCACAACACGGTTCATAGTTGGACCGGTGATAAAACTCAGCCTAACATTGAGGACATGGGAGCTCTCTATTCTGCTGCCAGAGACCCCATCTTCTACTGTCACCACGCCAACATCGACAGAATGTGGAGCGTCTGGAAATCCTTCGGAAGAGAGGACATCACCGACCCTGACTACCAGAACGCCAGCTACGTCTTCTATGACGAGAACCTCAACCTCGTCACCGTCAAGAACAGTGACGCCTTCGACACCAAGAAGCTAGGCTACGATTACAAACAGCTGGATCTTCCATGGCTGAAATACAAGCCCACGCCACGTAGGACTAAGGCGCAGAGGCACGGACGGAAAGTGAAGAAGCTGGATTTGCCGTTCACGTTGAAGGATAAGATAGTGAGCACTGTTGTGAAGAGGCCGCAGACAAATAGGAGCCAGCTGGAGAAGGACGAGAAGGAGGAATCTCTGGTGTTCACGATTCAGTTCGATAGGACGAAGCATTTGAAGTTCGATGTGTTGATCAATGAAGAAGAGGATTACAAGTGGGCGAACCCTAAGTACAGGGAGTTTGCTGGAAGCTTCGTGAATGTGTCTCATGCTGGTCAGGACCCCGGCGCCACCGAGACCACATTCACCGTTGGCATAACGGATCTGTTGGAGCAGTTGGATGCTGATGATGACGACACCATTGTCGTCACTCTTGTTCCACAGTACGGAGATCAGGTTATTATTAAGGATATCAAGATTAGTTTTGAAGAATGTAGGTTACGTTGAGCTCGTGCGTTCGTTGATTAGTTTCCTTTTCCTTCAATAATATAAGTTACTAATAGTCATGACTCCATTATGAGTGGTTCTTCTCTTTTCTCTAGTCTTTTTGTTTTCCTCCAGTAAAATGAAGCCTCATTTGTTGATGGCAAGCACAAGAATTCCAGTGAATTTAGTTAATGTCATGTTTTGATTCTCAAACTTTATGTCTCATTTTTTATCATGTATGGCTTTTGGTAGTGAAAATACACCATGTTTCATTTTTATATATATCTCACAAGTAATGCTAAAATGAATTCCATCCAACAATAATTATTCAAGTATTAAACGGGACTCACAATTTTCAATACACGAATGGTTGAGTAAACATTGATCCCCTACCTTCTCCTATTCATAATATTATTTTATTTTATATTTAGATTAGTTTTTTGAACGTTAAGAAGCACATGTTGTTTGTTACAAAATCTAAGTAGACTTTTATAAAATCTAGTAGCCTAGTATTTCGCGTCAAAAAGCATATAAAAGTATTAAATATTCCGATATATTTAATTAAATTCTAACTATTCTCAATTATATAACATAAGCATTCATATATATGGAAGTTGTCACCATTTAGTATTTACAATGATGCACGAACATAATGAAACTTTTTTGTTTTTCATACACACATTCACCCACTAACACACACTAATCTAAAAGGCTTTTTTTTTTAGTCAAAACCATCTATTATTAGGGAATATATATCCTTTCAATTTTTTTCTTCGATTATTTTGTCTAGTATAATCTGTTACTATTTAATATATTTTCTTACATAATATTTTTATTTCACATAAAAAATATATGATCAAAAATACACTTAACCAAATAACAGATAAAAATAGGTACAAAAAAAATTAATAGATAAAAATATTAAAAAAATTCATTCTCATTATTAACCTTTTTTTTTTGTTTACACACACATTAATTTCATTATATCGCAGTTACCGTTGGTATTGAATCCTACCTGGCATTTTAAGAGGCAACTCACACACATGCCTCGGCCATAGGCGACCAGCATTTTAACCCTAAATCTTTACCGTACAAAATATATTTTTGGGCCCTAGTAAATGGACAATCATTAATCCTTCTCTAGCAATGGACTCTTAACCAAGAACATTGAATGAAAAAAAAAAAAAAAAAAAAAAAAAAAAGAAAGGTTTGAACTTCGAAACGCCTTGTTTATATTGTTGCGTTCATTTATCCAAATACTCATAATATTATGTTAACAATTTTTACAGAAAATTAACAAAATCATTATTCTTTTTTTCCTATCGTATGATAAGATTAAATAATTATAATTTTTAACATAAATGTCAACAATCAAACAGGATAAATTAATTTAAAGGTAAAATATATTTTCTATCTCTAATATTTACAAAAAACTTAAAAATTCTAACATTTACTTTGTATTGATTTTACTTTAAAAAATAGTCTTGTTTTTTTTGTAATTTTAGGTCATGCATGCTTTGATGGTCTATATATTTTTGTTAATGGTTGGTCGTATTTTTTGTGTTGAATGCAATGCGGATGAATCTATTGAATTTAAAAGGAAAAAAGTGAACAATGGTGTACTAATTCTCTTCATTAGTGGATGAAGTTGGAAATAGACATTTTTGAAGAGTTTTTTTACAAAAGCATTTCTCTTCGTTAGTTAGGAACGACAATGTTAGTGGTAGATATATAATTATTTATGTGTCTTTTAGTCGTTTAAATTTTTAGAAGTAGTAATATCAGAGTTTCTATGATCGAAAAGTTTATAATTTGATTTTTAATTTTTTATTTAACACCAAAAGAAAGAATTTAACCCTAAGACAAATAAAAAGAATAAGAAAGCTTATGCAAGAGAATTTACACTAATGCAAAAAAAAAGAGACTTTATGTAATGGAACACATTAGATATATAACCATTCACGTATTTTTTTCTATCAGTTTGAACTTTAAAAAAATATAGTATCATAATAGTTAAAGAATCAACACTTTTAGTACATAAAAAAAGGTTAATTAATATTAATTCAAAATTAAAGTAAAAAAAGAAAAAAAGATGTTGGCTTCTAGAATTCTGTTTAAGAAATTAGCTGGTTAACCAAATCCTTTGTTACCTAGATTATTTCTTTATCAATAATAGGTTTACCATTGTAATTATTTTTTAGTGAGAGTAAATAAAAAAAAGGAAAAGGTACATAGTATATAAGGTGTAATAACTCAACAAATATTTTTTAAGGGGAATTTTTCATTCTCTCCAACAATGAGAAGAACCTATCTCTCTCCCTCTCTTAATCCCTTCTGATTCATCAAACCATCAACATCACAGCTTGAATAGCTTAGGGCATGAGATTTTCTTCATGGTGCGGTGAGCGTGGAGAGCAACCAAGCTGTGAATCAAAAAAAAAGTTGTGAAGTGAGATCAATCCAATTTTGCCATTCTCTTTCTATCCCTAATTTTTCTTTCGACATTTTCTTTCCCCCATTCTTACCTCTTTCTTCAAACTCATCCAATAGAGTTTGATGAGAGGCTATTTCACAAGATTCCTTCTTGGTGAACATAGCTGTTCCGATCAACGAGTTGGAAGGAAGAAGATCTGAATCCCTATTACTCTGTGATTCATTGATTTCTCAAAATGGCAAACATGGCAAACAGATCCTCCCATTGCAGAGGTCGTGGAGCTACATTGGCTTGCTCTCATTACATTCCACTACCACTGACATTTCTGTAGTGCCCATTCGTACTCCACAATGCATTGATCTTTTTCAATATGATACACCATCCACACATCATTTGCAATCACCCACACATACCACACTCAGAGATTCAAATGAACATTTCTCAAGCTCAATGCACTCACCAATTTCCTCACACACCATTGCACCCATTACCACACCACCCACTAATAATGCACCTGCATCACAACACTCTGACATCACACATGACTGCATTACTAGAAAGTCTGAAAGAGTCAAGAAACCGCCTGCTTATTTGAAGGACTATCATTGTATGACAACCCACACAGCTCACTCTAGCAATGTTTCCAACTCTAACTCTTTATATCCTATCTCACAACACTTGTCATATGATAAACTAACCCCGAAATATAAGTCACTTTCTCTAGCCATCACCTCAAATCAAGAACCTAGCACTTATGAGGAAGCGGCTACACATGAATGTTGGAGAAAGGCAATACAAGATGAATTGACAGCTCTAGATCAGAACAGAACTTGGTGTCTCACTGAACTCCCAAAAGACAAGAAGGCTGTGGGTTGCAAATGGGTTTTTCGGGTAAAATTCAATCCCGATGGCACCATAGAAAGGCACAAAGCGAGGCTAGTTGCAAAAGGATTCACTCAAGTGCAAGGAGTAGATTATGGTGATACTTTTAGTCCAGTTGTCAAAATGACTACCCTACGAGTAATGTTAGCATTAGCAGCGGCAAAGAAATGGCATTTGAAACAGTAATTATTTTTTAGTGAGAGTACATAAAAAAAAAGGTACATAGTATATAAGGTGTAATAACTCAACAAATATTTTCTAAGGGGGATTTTTCATTCTCTCCAATAATGAGAAGAACCTATCTCTCTCCCTCTCTTAATCCCTTCTGATTCATCAAACCATCAACATCACAGCTTGAACAGCTTAGGGCATGAGATTTTCTTCAAGTTCTAAAAGTGTTTATTTTAAAAGAAATGTGATAAAAAGTTTTTTATTATGAGAGAATTTTTTTTTTAACTTCTCTATAAACTCCTAAATAGCTTATTAGAAAGTTGCAATTTGATTTTTAAAATTGTACCAGACATTAATATTACTACTTTTCATAAGTTAAAAATTCAAAAAAAAGTTACTTTTAAAACTTTCCAGATGACCCTCACCTACAGGCTGCTTTTCGTGTACTCCGATATTTAAAAGGCCGACCTGCAACTGGTCTCTTCTTCTCCTCTACTTCTAATCTGCATCTCACTGGATTTGCTGATGCTGACTGGGCTACCTGTGCCGATACTCGTCGCTCCGTTTCCGGTTATTGCTTCATGCTTGGGAACTCGCTCATTAGCTGGAAGAGTAAAAAGCAAACCACAGTTGCCAAGTCCTCTACAGAAGCTGAATATAGGTCTCTTGCTGTTGCCACTTGTGAAGCTAGTTGGTTATCTTTCTTAATGGATTTCATTGGCTTGCCGCTTCAAAAGTCTATCACTATATTCTGTGACAACCAGTCAGCCATTCACATTGCCAATAATCCCATTTTTCATGAAAGAACTAAACACATTGAAGTGGACTGCCACATTGTTCGTGAAAAGCATTTGTCTGGTCTCATTCATCTTATGCCAGTTCGTTCCAAGGATCAACTTGCTGATTTTCTTACCAAAGCTCTGCCACCGGGTCCTTTTCTTGCCAATGTTTCCAAGCTAGGATTGTTAGATTTACACAATTCTAGCTTGCGGGAGGGTGTTACCTAGATTATTTCTTTATCAATAATAGGTTTACCATTGTAATTATTTTTTAGTGAGAGTACATAAAAAAAAGGAAAAGGTACATAGTATATAAGGTGTAATAACTCAACAAATATTTTCTAAGAGGAATTTTTCATTCTCTCCAACAATGAGAAGAACCTATCTCTCTCCCTCTCTTAATCCCTTCTGATTCATCAAACCATCAACATCACAGCTTGAATAGCTTAGGGCATGAGATTTTCTTCATCCTTGTAATACATTATATAACCTGTTTTTTTTAGTATTAAAAAAGAAGTGATATTATGACAAAAATAAATAAAAAATAATAAAACAAACTATCCTGAAATAGTAAAATGTGACCGTTTTCGGCTTTCACTAAAAGATGGTATCAAAAAGGGTAGAAATTCAGGTACAGTTGACTTCACGTAAAATTGATAACTGAGAGTCGTTAGTCGTTAGATAATTTAACTGATTTGACTAAATTTTTATCTAACGGTTCTCAACTATCAACTTCACGTAAAATCAACTGCACCTGAGTTTTCTCCGTCAAAAATATAAAATTACGTATTTTAGTACCCAATTATGTTAGTGAAAGCCCAATGGGCTACGACTTGATAAAACTCTCAGTTGACCAAAAACTGTATGATTCCAACATACAAACGCTAACAAACAACAACAACCAGACTACAAAAAAGACAATAAAATCTTATTTCACAACCAAAAAGAAAATTTTTCTACTGGATGAGATGGGTTGCATGGATAAAAAATGTATCGACACGTGAAAATTAAATTTGGGCGAGGCTATCGAAATAAATTTAATCACACAATATCACATAAGTAATTTTAATCATATATCTGTCAAAATAAATTTTAAATGAGATCACTTTCGGCAAAAAAATATAATTTCTAGTGTTCCAAAAGATCTCTCTCTTAATATTATATATTAATATCTTATAACATATATATGGTACAGAGGATGTTGAAGACATTTTTTTCTTTTATTTTTTTTACACAATAATATAACCACACAATGCAATGCAAGTAGGGAAAATGAAAAAGAATATCTTGCACAGAAGGATTAGAACAGCAAGATGAACCCTATTCCTTTCTTTCTAACCTTTATAGATATTCAACAGAGCAAGTATCATTGCGTCAACATCAATAATGTTATTTGAACATATTTTTCGTGGCCATCTTTAATCATTTATCTATCTTGGATAATACTTATACAAAAGATGTTCAGATCTTGGGATTATTAATTTTTATATATGTATAAAAAATTTGATGAATCTAACTGAACGTTCTGTATTATTCCTTCTCAATTGAGAATAATGGTCAGAGAAGAAGGAAGCAGGGGATAATAATATACACAAGGGTAACAAAGTTTTCTGAACATGTCAACTCAAAATCTCAAATCCAGTCTTCAAAGGTTGGAATTTTCCTTGTGTGCCACAGATTAAGAATTTTGTGTAGCATAGAGTTACGTCACAATTTCCAGATTAAGAACACACTTACACTTTTTTCGTGTATGTGTTTTCACTCAAAAGATTTGTTGCATTTTAATTTATATACTGGTTAATTTATGCGCCGCGTACTGAGAATCATATTGGTTAATTTACAAGATCTTCATGTCACTTTTGAGTTTTGAGCCTCTGATTTGTTTTAGCATCCCCTTATGCCCACAGTACATTTAGCTGGCATCCAATATTGGATGGTGTTATATTTTTGGAAAGCTTTCGAGTACACGGATATATCTTTATTTTAGTTAATTTTAACAATTGATTTTAATTATGTATATTATATATATTTTTTATAATTAAGATCAACAATTAAAAATTATTAAAATACAAATGTATCAGTATAGTTTTTGTTTTGAGTAAAGTTATGAACCAAAAGTATATCAGCCAAAACACAGCTAAATACCTTTGGATGAATTCAAAATTTTTACGAGTTAATATATATAGATGTTTCTTCTACTAAGTATTAGAATGTTTCTTTTTCATATTAAATGGATGTTTTTTTATATATTTTTCGAATTTGTGATTGTTAGAAGTGGATAGATTAATGTGAGAAAAAAGAGGAAGGTTTTTATTTAAAAAATTTAAAATTAATTAATTATTGATATAAATTAATATAGTTTTGTTTAATTTTTGGCTGATAAACTTTTGGTTTCTTATACTTTTCTTTTTTTTTTTGTGGAATTTGGCATTGCCAAGTTATTGGTATTAAATTAATTATGGAAATTTGACTGTTACTTTGACAAACTGCATTTTAATTCAGAGGTTTTAAGCCACTCAGAGTAAAAGAGTTTGTGTCTAATTGGCGGAGACATTTTCTTAAGAAAAATTACTCCATACAAATTGTGTGGACTCACATAATAATATCTTATAATTTTACAATAAAAAATATTATATATTCAAAAAAAATATCAAATTAATTATTATATATTTATTTATAAATACATTTAATTTTTAATTTATTTTTAATATATATTTAGCATTTTCCATTTACATATTACAGGATTGCTAGTGATAGCTAATACATTTAAGTTAAAATTCAAAAGTTTAAGAAAATGTTTCACCAGAAAACGAATGAGATCATTGGTGGAGGAACAACTAAAACTCTGAAAGCTTATTTGATGTGGTCAGCCAATGAGAAACAACTTATCATTTATCAAGGAAAAATCTCTTAAAGCATTACCATAAACATTATCAGTGGTCATTATATAGCATCCGGACCCATAAAACCAATAGCAATTATTATTATCTTGCATGCACCTATATACAGTTAGCAATAGTACCAATGATATGAGACAAGAGGAAGAACAACACTTTGTAAAGTTAATTAAACAAATTAGCAAAGTAGTGTTTTCATTCGACACCTAATCAACTGTATTTTTTTTTATTAACTTCTGATATTTTTTTTAAAGTGTTATTAATAAATATATTTATTATTAGTCATGTCAACGCGATAATGGTTGGATACAAATATATAATAAAAAATATTAGATATAAATTCATCCACTTTTCTATCTATTAGTTTAAATTTTTGCAATAAATAATTTTATTATATGATATTAATATATTATTAGAATTGAGATTGACTAAGATTAATTCAAATTCAAAAATTAACTCATGTGATGAGAGATTGAACACTTATAAATTTTGTAGAGATTTTATTTTTGGAAAAATTAAAACTTGTAAATGTCCTGAATGATCATAAAAAACATGAATATTCATAAGTAAGTGATCTAATTAACAAAATTAAATAAAATAGGTTCTAATATCCTATTAGAATTGAAATTTAGTAAATTTAATTCACCAATCTCAAACATTAACTCATAAAGTAAAAAATGCATTACACTTATAAACTCTTTGAAAATCTTATCTTTGAGAAATGCAAGATTTGTAATAAATATGATAGACTTCTATAATAAAAAGTTTAAAATTTGATACTTGTCACTTACATGTTATTATATTTAAAATTACATAATTATTCTAGCGATAATTAATAAATATTAAATAAGACAATTTTAAATTATTTGCATTGATTTTTTTATTATCTCTCAAATATTATTAAATTATTTAATATAAACATATTGATGGTTTCAGTGGCTAAGAGAAGGGGGTTGAATCTTAGCCCCCTTTTTGCTTGATAACACTTGCTGACTTGTCAGACTAATTCTGAAAACTTTTACTCTTTTTATCTCTTCACTGGCCACGAGACTTTTTGTTTTGTCTCGTCCCTAGCCACGAGACTTTTCTTTTTGTCTCGTCACTTGGCACGAGATAATTCTGGTTTTTGCTCCTGTGTAGTAGAAAACAGAAATGGAGTAGAAAGGAGAAGAAGATTGCACCCAGATATATCCTGATTCGGCTGCTAAATGCAGTGCAGTCTACATCCAGTCTCCATCACGAACATGATGGAATTTCACTATAATCAATTTGATTACAACTTGTAAAGTGCTAACCCAACTTACAAGGGGATTCCCACAGAATCATGAAACACAACATAGATGAACAAAGAACCTCTAAGACATCTATGGCTTTTTCTTTTAATTTTGCACTCTCTGTCTTTTTCCGCTCTATGGCTTTTTTATACAAACCTCACTTGTTTGCCTTTTTCCATGAGACTCAAGACATGACAAAATTAAACAGAAAAATACAAAACAGAATACAATGAAGGAGAAGAGAAAACTGTTAGCTCAAGTAGCTCTGAGAACTCTATGCCTTGCACTCTCAAATTTTCTCCTTGCTTCAAACAGTGGTTGTCCACCCTTATTATAGAAGAGGGGAGCCTCCACTTATTGAAGCCAAAACCGAACCAACTTCTTCCTCCTTCAACAACACAGAACCGGTTCGGCCACACAGAGAGAGAAGAGATAACAATGCATTAACCAACATGCAATTACCTCTTGTCCTTTCTTGATCATCACCCTTCATCAATCCGAGCTCTCCATTCTTGGCTTGCTCTCCAAAATGGATTTCTGACCCTTGATGCTTCATGATGATGATGACTTCATCTGCTTCAATCTCTGCCTTCAACCATCACTTCGCCACTCTAGCTACTCCCTGTGGTGGTTGAGCAGAATCAAAGACAAGCCATGCTTCAAGAATCTCCCTTGCTGGCCGAATCTTCATCCTCCCTTTTTGAGCATGAAGAGCTCGAGATTACCTCACCAAATCTAACCACATTTGGTGAAAATCTCAGCCACTACATACTTTACTTTTTCCTGCCATCATTAACTTGATGGTCTTGATGCATGCAACTTCTTCTTTTTCTTTGTTGATGAGCATAGCGTCCATAGCTTCCTGGACAAAGACCGAAGAAGAAACAAGAAAGAGATGAGAGAGAGAGAAGAAAGAATCTGAAGAAAAGCAATTTCAAAGTGGTTAAACTAATTAATTGAAAATAGCTTGCTTTTACTTCCCTTAGAGTGGCGTGTAGCAATGATGCCTTTAGTCAAATCAATCTTCTCTCACTTGCTTATGTTCCCAATGCTTAAATTAATTTTGAAATCCTTGTAGTGGAATCTGTTGGAAGCAATTAAGGCTTTGTTTTTCTTTGCTTCATGGATTTGGATAAAGCATGGAAACATTCATTAATGTTGGGCTTGATAGCAATAGATTTCATTTTAGCCCAACTAGTAACATTTGCTTTCTTGATGGATTTTTGGATCAAGCATTGAACAAATATAAAAGCTTTCATCAAAATTAACCATGGACTTGGTTGTAACAACATTGAATTTGGCCCATAAAAAATTCAGCCACTTAATATAACTTGTAGCAAAGCTGATTATTGGGCTTAAACCACAAACTTATTTTTCGGCCCAATATAAGATCTGCACAATAAAATTATTAATTAAATAAATATAAATTAAGATCAAATTAATAATTTTGTAATTAAACATTTTAATAATGTTTGTTCATCATAAAAATTAAATAAAAATTTTCCAAACTCATCACATGTGACAAAATCTGATTTCACAATAGTAGTAAACATTATCGCACTTTATAAAGAATGATGTGATGGTAAAGAATAAAAATTATTATTTTAATAAAACATTCACTAAAAAAATTTATCATATACAATCTATATAAATTTTTATAAATTTAATAAATATCTTCACTTCATCCCATTCCGCTCTTAACAAAAAATTCTCCCTTATAAAATGTACCAAATAAATGACAAATGGGACCGTA
>NC_029774.3:126056503-126066249 GCF_000817695.3 Arachis duranensis
ACGTGTCTGCCATTTCATACACATGCATGACATAAGAAAGGAACGAAAGAAAAAAAAAAATCGTGATCACATTTGGTTGGTTTAATAGTTAACTTGCTTTACTAGTTTTCCATTCATTGCTTATTAGTGTGTGTGAATGAGTTATTTTCACCCCTAAATTTTGTGACCTAAATTGCACGGCACAATAATACTGGTTGTGCGGTTGAAATATCACGCTAATCGCTAAGCATCGATTCATAGGCAATTGCAATGTAAACAGTAAACACACACCCACACAGTGGCGGATCCTAATTCACGAAAGAGAACCACATGTATAAAAACGTTTAAAATATTTTTTTAAATATATTTTTTAATAATTAAAATTTAATATATATAATTAATTTAATTATTTTTTTTATCAAAATTAGATTAGATAAATTGATTTAACTAAGAAATCAATAAGCTAAATATCGAATTGATCTAAATTAATTTTTTTTTGTAAAAAATGATTATAACAATCCTATTATAAAAAATGACTAAAATACTCATATTATATATATATAACCCTAAATTTTAATCCTATGACGACACCGAAAGAAGAGAAGGATTAGGATTTAGGGTTCTCAAAATTAACATATATATATAATAAGAATATTCTATCATTTTCTATAAGAAGAGCATTGTAGTCATTTTCTATAAAAAAAATATTAATTTAGATCAGTTTAAGATTTAATTCACTATTTTTTTAGTCAAACTAATTTGTCTAACTTAATTTTAACAAAAATAACACGATTTAATTATTATATGTATTAAATTTTAATTACTAAAAAATATTTTTAAGAAAAGATTATATATATTTTAAATATTTTTATCTAAATAGCCTCCTTCACGGAAAGAAAGGATAATGACTGTCCAAATTTCATTTTCCTTTTATAAGTTATATATAATTTTAAGTTTATTAATTCTTTTTAAAATTTTTACTTTAACATTTTTTATTACAGAATTAATTTCTGGAATGGAACCTTCATGAAATTCAACCTAGCTAGTTTCGCTATTAGTGCTTGTGTTATCACATTCATATCATGTAGAACCCCGAGACAAATACGTAGTTTAACAATACGATTAGTCTTAATTATGCGAAGTTGCAATGTTATGAATAGTTGAATACAAATATGATAATGACGAGTCCAGATTGTAAATTTGTAATTAAGAATGAGTAAGGAGTTCCAATATAATAGTAGAATTGTGCCTAATATAAGTTTTTATGTAAAACAATTTAAGTGAAAACAATTTTATAGAATGGTTATTCTCGTAATACGCCTTAAGGTTTCTTTTATTAGTGTTGCAAGTGTGAGGAGTGTTAAAGTTAGTCTCACATCAAAGAAAGTAAAGAAGAGTGAGAAGTTTATAAGATAAGAGACTTATTAATTTGATACCTTAAAATTTTGAATTGGATGTGATGTTTTTTTATCTTATGTTATCTTGCTTGATTCCTCTCCGAAATCTCTCCGGTAGTTGAGAATTTTCCACAATACTCTCGGTGTCTCAACTGGGGCTAATGGCTGATGCAAGTGATGGACATGAAATAAATTTTCATGAAAATATGAGAAGAATGACAACGATGTTATTTTTTTAGAGATTAAACTTGAAAAGTTTAATAAGAAGAATACTAAAAATTTATGACTGTTCAAGAATTACATTGTTAATTTAAAGAGATGGAAGGAGGAGGATGAAAAAGATAGTAGTAGTTTGACGAGGGTGCTAATATGAGTTCAGTTTTGGGGTATTCCAAAACATTATAATTATAAGACTAAGGAATTAGGAAAGCAAATAGCAAGGAGATTAAGGGAGGTATTGGATGTAGACTTTTTTTCTATGAGGGGGAAGAAAGCTAGAATAATCAAAGCTCAAATTTTATTAGATATGACAAAGCATCTAAGGAGAGAAGTAAAGATTGCTGGCTTGAATAAAAAAGTGATTGATTTGTCGGCTAAATATGAGAGGATCAGATGCTTCTGAAACTATTGTGGATACATCGGTCATGAACAACAAAACTGCTATGTTTTATTGTAAGATGTGGCTGATGGGGATGTAAAGAAGAAAAGATGGGGAGCATGGTTGAAAGCGGAGCAAATTGGTCAGAGAAAGAATGAAAAAAAAGAAAAATTTAAATCCACATCGACCAAAGATTGATGCTGTGATGAAGGAGAAACCACAAATGCCTACTCCAATGAGTTTACTCAAAAGCTTTGCAAGTTTATTAATGTGAGACAAGAAAAAACTAGAAAAGGCTCAATACGGAAAGAATACTCCTTTTGAAGAATCTAAAAACAGCAAAACAAATAGAGTTGATGATAACAAATCAAGGGGCGAGGAGGAGGTACAAGGAGGTGGAAAAGTGCTGGAAGAGTTGAGTGATAATGATATCTTAGCAATAACATATAATGGTCATAGTATGGAAGGGAAGGTAGTTGGGGACAGCAGCAGAATTTTCTATTTTGGATAGAATTTAGGTGTAGAATTAACAGTTAAAAAGAAAATTCTACTTAAGTAATTAGCCAGACATAAAACAGGGAAAGCAGATGCACGGTCAGGGGAGAAGAGAAGGTCTTTGAATTTGGTGGAAGACGATACAATGTATTACGGAAGAAGGACAATTGCTGAAGGGGGTAGGTGCCAGCCTTAATTTGGCATCCAAGGGCTTATGAAGATGATCACGTGAAATTGTTGGAATTTAAAAAAATTGACAATTTACAACATGCAAGAGATTACAAAATATGAATCCCTTGAGGTGCTATTCTTATGTGAAACCCAAAATAACGCTTCGTATGTTAGCACATAATGTAAGAAGGTGATTTTTAATGAAGTGCATTGTGTAGACTCACAACGTTTGGCGGGAAGTTTGGTTTTGGCTTGGAAGACAAGAGGTTCAGTTATAATGGAGAACAAAGCAGAATTTTATATCCAATTCAAGTGATAGACAATATGCTAAATACATCATGGACGGTACTTGTTCTTCATTTACATAGTTATAAAGGCTGAGGTGTAATCAATTTGGAGAACTAAAAGGCATCATTAACAATGCTGGCAAACATTATATGGTACTTGGGAACTTCAATGCAATCACAGCGTTCCATGAAAAAAAAGTGAAAGGATGAAATCAGTAACTTCTATTGCAAGTTTTAATGAGTTTATTAATGAAGGAGGACTTGTGGACTTGGGGTTTGAAGGTAGCAAGTTTACTTGGACAAATAGACAGTATGAAGGCAGTTTGGTAAAGGTGAAACTCGATAGGTGCTTAATATCTATGCAATGTTGGTACGATTTTTCGAGAGCTGTGATTCTTCATCTAGAAGATCACGGTTCTGATCATAAACCTCTAATGATAAACTCGGACCTGGAGCAGAGGAGAACTAAAAGGAGATTTAGGTGGAAAGAGAGGTGGTGTGATGTTGGAAATGTTGTAAAAATAGTGGAAGAAACCTGGAAGGAAAGAATTGAAGTGTCCCCTGTGTATGTGCTTCACTCAAAACTTAAAAAATGTAGACACTGAATAGTGGAGTGAGAAAAACAGAAAGCCAGTAATACAAGAATCAAAATGCAAGACCTTAGAAGTAAGATCGAAGAAGAGAAGAATAAAAATAATGAGGCGGATGAGATCTTAATCTAAATGTTAGAGTAGAAATTGGAGGAGGTGTATTTGGATGAGGAGAGATATTGGAGAGAGAAGTCACGATCACAATGGTTGAAATGGGGGGATCGGAATACAAAATTTTTCACTCAAGAACCCAAGTCAGAAATAGATAAAACAAGATGCAAAAGTTAGAGGATGGTCAAGGGATGGTGAGGTCAGATGCGAAAGGAATAGCAGAAATTGCACAATAATGTTTTCAGAGCCTATTCACGTCTTCTAATCCTAGAGATTCGACAGCAGAAATTGAAGCAATTTCTCATAAAATAATGCAGAGTACAAATTGGATTCTAGTGAGACCGGTTAGTCAACCAGAAGTTAAAAGAGCAGTTTATTCCATCAATCCCTTCTCTGCACCAGGGGATGACATTTTTACTACTAAATATTTTTAGTATTTCTGGAGGATAGTTAAGAATGATACAGTTTGGGCAGCTGCAAGCTTTTTCAATAGAGGAAGAATGCTAAAGTCCTTCAACCATAATTATATTTGTTTGATTTTCAAGATAAACAGTGCCTCTACTATGCCTCAAATTAGACCAATAAGTCTGAGTTCTATTTTCTATAAAATAATCTCTAAGATATTGATTTATCATATGCAATTTATTGCAGATAGAATTGTAAGTGATAATCAGAGTACTTTTATTAGAGGATGGTTGATTAGTGACAATGTATTAATTTCTCATGAGTATATGCATTTTTTGTAGAATAAAAGGCTTTAAGAATGGGATACGGCCTTAAAACTCGACATGAGTAAGGCGTATGATAGAGTGAAGTGAAGTTTTTTTTGTGGAGAATGATGAAACTTCTGTGATAGATGGATTGGCTGGCTAAAAGAGTGTATTACTACTGAATCCTATTCTGTTACTGTGGATAGTCAACCTTAGAACTTTTTTAGGCCTACAAGGGGCCTCCCGTAAAAGGACTCCTTTTCCTTTATCTTTTCTGATTTGTGCAAAAGAATTTTTTCGTCTGCTCCACAGAAGAGAAAATAATAATGAGATTAGCGGGCTTAAATTGAACAGTAGATATCCTTTAACTAGCCACCCATTTTTTACAGATGATTCTAACTTATTTTGCAAAGCTACAAGGCAAAGAGTGCGGAAAATTAATGGAAATTATTCAGGTTCTTAGTGAGATAAGTGGCCAGGAAGTGAATTTGAACAAATTATCCATTTTTTTTTATCAATCATATCCCTCAAGAGGAACGGATAACCTTATCTACTATCCTACGAGTCCCACACATTAGATTATAAGACAAGTATTTGGGACTATTATCAGTGGTGCATAGATAAAAAAAAAAGAGACGTTTGGCTACATCAAGGACAAAGTGACAAAGAAATTACAGCATTGGAAACGGAGTTTACTTTCAACAAGTGGAAGAGAGGTGCTTATAAAGTCAGTTGGAGCTGCAATCCTTGATTGTTTCAAACTTCCCACCACTCTCATTGATGATATTCGGAGGAGTACGATGCAGTTTTGATGGGGTCAGAAACAGAGTGAGAACAATATGTAATGGATTAAATGAGATATATTATACAAAAACAAAAGTCAATGTGATATGAATTTTAAGGACTTGAAAGCCTTTAATCTAGCAACATTGGAAAAACAAAGATGAGACTGGTAACAAAGACTAATTCACTGGTCTTTAAGGTATATGAAAGTAAGTATTTTTGCTTTTCTTCATTCCTAAACGCAAAAGCGGGTTCGAACCCTTCATGGACATGGAAGAGCTTATTTGAGGGTAGAAAGGTGCTAGAGGAAGGAGCTATTTGGTGAATAAGGTGACAATCGATAATGAGCATTTGGGAAGAAAATTGGATACAGAACCATTCAGTTATTTTAGAACTTCAAATTTTGCAATTACAGACTAATCTATCACCCCCATGGATGCTTTACCCACTTATTTTAGGTACAAATACCTATGAAAAGAGATTGGAAATGTTAATAGCCTAGCCAAATTAAAAGTCTTTCTCTGAAAAATGATGCATGGAGGTTTGGCAGTGAAACAAAAGCTACAAATCAGAATTAAAACTATAACGAAGACTTGTCCTCGTTTTTATCAGTGTCCAAAATTAATGATCCATTGCTTGATAAACTGCCCACATTCTCATAGAGTCTGGTAGCTGGTGGACGTCCACATACCTCAAGTAGCTAATGATGCATCAATGGAGAATTGGCAGCAGTGATGGCTGGAGATCGTAAACAGTGTTCGCCAAGCTGAAAATGGCAAAGAAAAAATATGTTTTATTCTCATGGTATTATGAAAATTTTGAAATGTAAGAGATAAATAGATTTTTGAAGACTTAGAAATTTTTTCGCAAAAAATTGTTAATGCTGCATCAAGATTGAAGGATGAACAATGACGTTAAGATGAATAATGGCATCAAGATTGAAGGATGGACATTCAGGTTTTAGTTAATTAGTTCAATTTAAAAAACAAATGCATTTGGTTTATTTTTTATAAGTAATTACTAAAATCGGATTTTTCTTCCTTCCTATTAGTTTAATTTAATTGAACTTAATATTTTGAGTATATATTCATTTTGGTCCTCAAAGAATTTCAGTATGGACACTTTAGTCTTCAACTAAAATTAATTATTCAATTGGTCCTTAACAATTAACTCCATCAGTCACTTAGATCCTTTATTCCGTTAATTCTAATGGAGTACAAAATAGTCCCTCACAACTCTAACAGGGGACAAAATGGTCCCTGATCTCCTTTGTTCGTAAACGACACTGTTCTCTCTCAATTTTCATCATATCTCGCATAACACTAACAGTCTAACACTGTAACTTCAAACTACACAATGCACACTCTATAAATTTAGTGTTCACAAGAAAAAAATCCTCAACTTGTTCTTAACCAATTCATACGCAGGAAACCAATGCCTATGTCTCTCAACTAGTTGTCGTCTTCGATGGATCACATGAATCCCTCCTCCTCTATCCTAACATTTTCATGACCACATTGTCCACCACTCTGATCGATTCCTTCAGCTTCTTCTCCGAACAAATAATCAGTAATCGCTTCAGTTTTTATATGAGCGATAACGGCGACATTGCTCGTTGTAATAGCTTGGATGCGAGGTCGAAACTGTCTGCCAACTTGGACTCCGGAAAAGAAGAAATGAAGCACTCAGTGTCTATTTTAAATGAGAATTTGCATATGATGTCGAAGGAGAAACTTCTCATGATGTCCTAATGTCCAACAATCTATATTGCTTGCTGGAGAGTGGAGAAAGGCATGCCCTTAGAGTAGTTGTGAAACTTGGTCTTGAGGATGTCGTGGATGTTGTCGGGGTTGAAGGTGATGTTATCAAAGACGTGGAAGTGGATGCTTTTGGTGGGTGAAGCGCAGAGGAGTTGGATGTACCAGTCACAAAAATTTAAGAAGTGTGTGGTCCATGACATGTTGAGGTAGGTGCGACACGTGTGACAATTACACCATGGCTTAATCTTGCTTAGGGTTATCGAGATATGATAAAAATTGGGGAAGAACACTGTCATTTTTGAATAAAGGGGTCAGGGATCATTTTGTCCCTTGTTAGAGTTGTCAGAGATCATTTTGTCCCATGTTAGAGTTTTCAGGACCATTTTGTCTTCTGTTAGAGTTGACGGAGCCAAGGACTTAAATAACTGACGGAATTAATTATTAGGGACCAATCGAGTAATTAATTTTAGCTGTGGACTAAAATATCGGGTTTGAAATTCTTTGAGAACCAAAATGGGTATATACTCTAATATTTTTTAGTTGATTTGGCCTTTTTATATTATCTTCCAATCCGATAAGTTAATAATTAGTTAATCTGTTGTGGATCTAAATGAGTTAATAGTCAAATTAGTCCCTAAAAGATAATACATTCTTCTAATTCGTCTATGAAAGATTTTTTCAATCAAATTGGTTCTTCAAAGATTACGAATTAATCATATATGTCCTTCAGTTACTCCACTCACAATTTTTGTTAACGATTGATGATGTGAAATGTTTAACTGATAACATACATGAGACGTAACATGTTCAATTAGACGTTGACTAAATATGTTTACAAAAGTCTCTCAAGTTAGTCACTAGAATATATTTTTGTAATTGAAAAAAATGACTAAATTAATAAATTTTCATAAACATATTTAGTCAATATCCAATTAGACATATTAGGTATTATATATTGTATCAATTAACATTTTACAATATCAGTCTTTGAAGAAAATTATTAATGGAGTGACTCGAGGACAAATATGATTAATTTGCAATTTTTGAAGAACCAATTTGATTGAAAAAATCTTTCAATAATCAATTTAAAGAATATCTTATTTTTTGGGAATTAATTTAACTATTGAAAAAATATGATATATTTACTATTAGTTAATAAATTGATAAATGCATAAAGAATAGAATTTAAATCTTATTTAAACGAATAAATAAACTGAGTAACCCAAATTAATGGTTGAATTCACTACATGCATAACAAATGCTAATATCATCTACAAAAAGACAAAAAATCATACCTTTTAAAATAAAATTTTACTATCATTCTTGGATATAACAGGAAAGTTTACTTGATTATGTTTAACAAAATTCATCTATCAATATTAGGTTTAGTTATAATTATTTTTTAATTCATTAATTTAATTTCTCAATACTTATTATTAACCAACGGTATATAAAGTGATATTAGTATAATTACTTGGAGTGAAGTGCCTAAAAGAGTACTTATTATTTACTAACGAATCTTTTGAAAAAATTCCAAAAAGATGCGAGTTTTTTTGCATGGATAGGTCAAACTTAAAATCACTTTTTAATTATTAACTAATGAATTTTTTGAAGAAATTCGAAAATGATGTGGATTTTTCTGCATGCATAGATCAAACTCAAAATTACTTTTGAATTGCTAAACCAATTATACTTCTTTAATTTTTAACTGTCTATGCATGCATTGGCTGCTTTAATATGCAACATTCCATTAATTATTATCAGTTTATTATTCTGTGTGCCATTTTTAAGAATGATTGATGCAGCTCCATCCTATCTTTTTTTATGGTCTCTTTGATTATTGATTATTATACGGGTCATAAACCTGTTATGAACAGGTTGTGACAACATATGTACAGCTCACTTAACTTAGCTTGTATGTGTTAATATGTGTCACTAACTCACTGTGATAGGGGTTTGTTTTTAAGACGTCACTATAATAGTTGGTGAAGTTAAGATATACATTTGATTTGAATTGCACCGCCTCAATTTGGTTCTGCAATGATTTCGATATATTTAATTTAAATTCTAGTTTAGTATTTATGTTACTTCTTATTTCAATTTTTGTCACAGAATTATTAATAAATGTTGAGATATATTAATATTTATTTGATTAAATTTTTTTATTTATTTAAAATATAAATTAAAAATTTTTACTTTAAATTGTTTTTATAAAATATTTAAAATTTTAATTTTAATTTCACTTAATCATTTTAAGAGTTTTTTAAAGAATAAATTAAAAAAATTAATTATCATATTAGATAATTATTAAAAATTCAATAAAATAATTATATCGTCAATCTATCTTAACACATTATTAATAATTTTGAAATTAAAGATTAAATTAAATAAATTAAAATTTAATTTTAAAAATTAAATTAAGATGTGAATACAACTTTTAAGATCCATTTGAGTATTAAGTACTCTCGTTTTCATATGTTATTTATTTTCAATTAATCAAAGATAGAAGTACACAATCAATTTTACATCTTTACTGTCAAATATATAGGGAATAATCAAAGAGATACATACCCTACTAGGAGGAAGAAACTATATAATAAGACGATAGAATAAATAAATACTAATAATACTAAGATTGATGCAATGTACTGTACAGAAGATACCAAAATTTTTATGAATTCATTGAAGAACATAAAAAAATATCTTCTCAATTACCTATGTTTGACTCTTTGGGTGATGCGTTTGCAGATTATTAAATGCATAGAAATCTTCATCACGTTAAGAGGACAATAATGAGTCAATAATCGGCTAAAAAATTGAATATATCAAATTAAAAAAATAAAATTTAAAAATTAAATATTTGAA
>NC_029774.3:126066277-126070910 GCF_000817695.3 Arachis duranensis
TTGATTATTATTTATTTTTTTAAATAATTTTTTTGAATTTATCCATAATTTATATACATTTAATTTATAATTAGATAATTATTTAAATATTGATTAAAATTCAAATAATAAAAATTTTAAATATTCAAAAATTAAAATTATGTTTTTTAAATTAAATAGTAATATGTTCCTCTTAATAATATCACGAGGCCCTAGGAGTAGAATTGTAGAAGTGTGGCGTTGTATTAATTCGTTGATTTTTGTTATAGTTACGTGTATTCCATATGAACGATGCACTACTGACCCAAACTCAAAGTCAGCTCTATATATCCTTATAGATAACAATTTTATTTTGTTAGAATTTTAATACTGAATATGACATTAATATTAGTTTTTATTACTTGAATAAAAATAAAAACAAAAATTTGTTGAATCTATATACGGAGTTCTTGAGGATATTTTTATATAAACAAAATTTTCAATTAGAAATAGGATTATAATTATTCACTTTTATATATCTATTAATAGATAGTTTAAATAAATATAAAAATATCATAAATAATATTTTTATGAATAAAATATTATATATTTTAATTAAAAAAATATTTATCTTCAATTAAAATCGTAAATTATACTCCTGTATGTGTGTGCGCCCTCTCTCTCATAACAAAGGAATAAATAGATTAAAACAACTTATTTTTCATAATATCTAAATTGTATAATTTGTTAAACTTCTGTTCCTAAACAAAAAGAAATCATCATACATGACTTTCCCAAGAGATACAGCTTGTGGGATAGAATATCATGAAATACATACATTAGTTTTAGAATTATATAGACTTTTTTCCATGACTTTGACATTCAGATTAAAAGGAGATAATATTGTCCTAATCAATGAATCTATTGCATGCATTTCATGAGTTTGCTTCATGTAGAAATTCTCATTTGACCTAAGGTTGAAAGGCTATAATATTGGTTTATTAAAAAAAAAATATATCCATATTTATAAGAAATGTTCCAAGACAAAAATAAAATATTTAAATTTATTAGAGATATAATTATTTATTTATTTTTTAATTATTTAAATTTTTAGAAAAAATAGAGCTTGACATCGTATTTGAATTTTATGACCAAAAAATTTAAAATTTGATCCTTATTGAACTCTAATAAAAAATAATTTTAGCATAAGGTAAAGAAAAAAAACTGTTAAAATTTAAACAAATTTAAAAAATACTCTTATTTAAAAAAGTGTTATAGAGATATAATTATTCCTATATCTTGTTCTTTCTATATCTGTGTGAACTTTTAGAAAAAATAATTTTATAATAAAATTAAAAAAAGTTTAAAATAATAATAGTAAAAAATTGTGTACACATACAAAAGTATCTTTATATAAACCATTATTACTACAAGTGCTTTTTTTAAAATTACATATATACTTGTTAAAGATAACTTAAAAAATATTTTTTAAATTAGTTAAAACAAATATTCTGAAACATAAAAAATTTTAAAAGTACAAAATATTCTGATACTATGAACGGATGAGTATATGATCAAGTACATAGGTTGATAGGTAAAAGGGTGGTTGTGTATGAATTCCTTGAATATTACGCTTATAGGTCTTTTTCAGCTGTGAAAGATAAACCAATATGGGAAAAAACAAAAAATGAATAATAAATAAAAGTATGTAAAGCGTTTATATGCCCGGCTCCTTCATTCGTTAAGCAATCCAATCAGACTTTTTAGCAAATTAAAGAAGCAACTTGCTTTGAATAGTGATATAATAGAATCTTTGAATAGTGATATAATAGAAAAAAAAAAAAAAAAAAACAGAGGAAAAGAAAAAAATCTAAAAAACAAAAAAAAGTCATTGTGTCACATATTGAAGCTGACTACTACTAATTACTATATATGATGAAAGGCTAAAGCAAAACCTTTAATTTAAGTAGTTTGTTTGGAGTTTAAGAAATAAAAAACAGTAATAGGACTAGTGACAAGATATTAAAGCACGAAAGAATATATTTTGTATCCATAAGTGTCATAAGAAAGGGGTTATATAGACCACTCAAATTTTTTTCTTTTCTTTTAATTTTGTCTTAAAGGCTAAAACTTTTGCTTTCGCTTTCTTTTGTATTGGGTCTACAGTTTCATGGATCACTTTAATTAGGTTGGGTTATATATAGGACAAAAATCAATACTCTTTTCCTGTATAATTTATTAGTTTGGTAAGGTTAAATGTTTAATTTTTATACACTATTGTTTTATACTAGAATTTTGTCAGACAATGCAAGTAGCATTATCATATGTTCGACAAGTCATATTTTGATCATTTTATGTTTTTTATTTCTAAAATATGCTTCTTCTTTTTTTCAATAATAACAACGTGATTTTCGGGTTACGCTTGATATTTTTACACTGATTTTAGGTTTAAAACTTTAAATCTACATTTAACTTCGTCAGATAGAAAAATAAATTTAGAGTATATCCATTTCCCAAGTGGCCTTTATTTGTTGCAAAATAACGTCAATCATTTCACACTAGCTAACATGAATTACGAGCAACCGACTCAAATTGGAAGAACCAACTTGAGAAGAAAGAAGAATCACAGGTGTTCCAGCATTAGCACGTGATCAAAGTCATAACTCATAACTGCCCAGTACCCACGGTTATATAGTTAAGTAGGAAGCTTAATGTGTATTAAGGAAAAAACAAAAGAGACAACGAGAAATATGTATATATAAGGGAACTTATCTTTTATTTATGGGGGTAAACTATTAAAATTGTCTCCGATTTTTTAATGTGCAAGCAAAAATGTTCTTCGTTTTTACTAGGCAAAGATGTTCTCAAAGATAGCGTTTGGTGGAGAGATTACAGAGACGTAAAGACTGAGACTGAGAGATAGAGACTAAGAGATAGAGATTGAAATAAATCTTAGTATTCTGTTTGGTACAAAATGAAAGACAGAAGTTGAAATAAGAATGAAACTCTAATTTAATTTGCACAAAGGATAAAATTGAAATTAATTAATTGAAATGAGGGTATTTTAGGTATAAAATGTTATTAAAGTTTCAGTCTCTATATCTAAAAATTTTAGTCCTCTATGTCCCTACTTTTTAGAGGTACTGAACTTTTAGAGATAAAAACAGAAATTTTAGTAACAATCTCCGAACCAACAAATATGATACTGAATCTCAATCTCTCAATCTCTATCTTGATACCTCAAAACAAACGCTATTAAATATTTTAAAATGTCATAAAAATACCAAATGTTGAATATATATACCTTCTAAAAAAATATTTTAAAAATTAAATTTTGATATAATTTTTTTAAATATAATTAAAAAATTAGATTTTTTTATTCTTAAAATTTAGTAAGTTTATGCTTAATAGATTATTTTTTGAGATTTATTTTTGTTAATGGACAAAAAAAAGAAAAAAATCTAGAGATTGGATTTTTATAGAGTTTTTAAATGTATTTTTTAAGTAGTTATTTAAATATTTATATATGATTTTAAATCAAATGCATAATTAGTTTTTAAATAAAAAATTGTTTGTCACTTATAAAAAAAATATTTATCCTTTTTAGTCATTTTTCTTACATTTGTAATATTTTAAAATACTATTTTATTATTATAAAAAATAGAACATGTTTTTGTCTGTATTTTAAAAAATCGAGAGCAGTTTTGATGATTTATTCTTGTTTATGAGTAACAAAAAGAAAGTTTTTTTTTAATGAGTAATAAGTCGGACTCGAAATAAGTAAACGAGACTAGCTGGAACCTGGAAGAGTACATAATAATAAGATTCTAAAGAAACTTCTACCAGCACACCCCACTTCACTTATGTCTATAACATGTTCATCGATGAACAAGTTAAACTCTGAAGTGGATGATCCATCTTCTTAA
The DNA here is from genome assembly GCF_000817695.3 of Arachis duranensis. Lineage (NCBI taxonomy): Eukaryota > Viridiplantae > Streptophyta > Magnoliopsida > Fabales > Fabaceae > Arachis > Arachis duranensis. The sequence continues at coordinate 126,070,162 of NC_029774.3, forward strand.
TTTTTTTTAATTATTTTGTAAAGGATGATATTTTTCTTACATGTTTTTATTTGATTCTACTTAAGGAATATATATAAGGTTAAAGTATATACTTTCACCAGCACACTCCATTTCATTTATGTCTATAATATATTCATTCGAATGAACCAAGAAAACTAGAAAATTAAAGGGACGAGTTACATTTAATTTTTTTTTCATCATTTTGTAAACTATGATATTTTTCTTGTACGTTTTTATTTGATTGTACTTAAAAAATATAAAATAAAAGATTATATACTTTATAAAATAATTTAAAAAATTGAGAAAAAAAAATTTAAGTAATTTTTAAAATTGGTACATATATTAATTGATTTCTGTATAATTTATTAAAGATATTTTTATGTTGTATTTTAATTGATTTCTGTATAATTTATTCGGTATTTCTCGTCACATATTATTAAATTCCTTAAAATATTTTCTTTCCAAAAATAATAAAAAATGTTTAAATTGGACTAAAATTAAAATGGTAATAGATTAAATATTAGATTTTTTCTGAAATTGTTTATATAAAAAAATATGTCGCACTCATCAAATATATATATATAAAGGTATATGCTATGATGCCTATATACACTTGCCTAACTTACTAAAGAGAGATAAAAATTAATATTTAAATTAAAAAATATAAAAGTAAATAATTTTTTAATATTTAAAATTTACTACAAAAAGCAACTTTGGCAATTTCGGCACCAAAATTAGAGGCATGGGAA
>NC_029774.3:126070930-126077878 GCF_000817695.3 Arachis duranensis
CCAGATGTAGTGTAACAAAATATATATATTAAAATATTATCCTTAATTATAAATAAAATTTACAATTTAAAAAATTAAAAACTCAATTAAAAAGATACGAAAAAATGATATTAAAATATTCTAACTTTTAAAGTAAGAATATTTGAAATTCAATTAAAAATTATTTAAAATTTAAACTCAAGTAGGGCCGGATCCATAAATAGTATCATAGGACTAATAACATATATAATATTAAAAAATTATGCAAAAAATTATATAATGTAAAATACATTACAAATATATATTGATTGAGAATATATTTTAAAATACAAAAAATATGTATGTACTTTTTATTAATGAAGTGGTCGATTATTCGCTTCATAAAATTCATCGATAATAGAATTTGTGTCAAATTTTTCAACAATTTCTTTTTCAATATAATTAAAAGACAATTAGTAAGAAATTTATCTTTTGTTTTGTTTCTTAATTATTCTTCACAATATTCATAACTGAAAAAGAACTCTCAATTGTAGTAGTTGAAACAGAGAAAATTAATACCAAATGAATCAAGAAGAACGCTCACAAGAAGAAAAAAATCTACTTCATGAAATTTAAAAATTTTTATTTAATTAAAAAATATTAGTAATAATATATTTTCATATTTTTTAAATATTGTTACTTACTTTTTAGATATTAGAAATCATTAATATTTAGGTTAGGCTGGACTATTATTTATATTAGACTAAATACTAAATAAATTTTTAAAAAATTAAATCTACTTAATAACTTATTACTATTAATCTTTTTTTAAAAAAATTGGGGGGCGAGGCCTCCACTCGCCCCCATGGTATGTCCATCCCTGCTTCTTCGCCTTCTTCTTCGTGTTCCTCCTCCTCCTCATTCTCTATCTATAATATAATAATAATATAGCAATTGTTTTATATATCGTATGAATATAAATTAGTTATCTTTTTATTTGTAAAATTTTAAGAGGTTTGAGTTTGTTATCGATATAACTTGTATGATAAATTTTATTTTAAAAAAATTATACATACATATATATATTGATTGATGAGTATGACATATTTTTTTATATAAATAATTTTAGAAAAAAATATAATAGTTAATTTATTATTTTTTTATTTTAGTCCAATCTAAATATTTTTTATTATTTTTAGAAATTTTTTTAAGAAACTTAATAATATGTGACGAAAAAGACCGAATAAATTATACAGAAATCAATTAAAATATCGCACAAAAATATCTTTAACAAAAAATAAAATAAGTATTTTTAGTTGAGTGTTCAATTAACAAAAATACATCACATTAATTCGTATGATATATTCATTAAAAAAGAGAATTTTATATAAATTTTTAAAATTCATTAATTATCTTTTAATATTCTGATATCTTCTAACTAATGGTATTCTAATTTCTAACTAATTAAATCCAACAAGGCAACTACCCTAATATGTGTACTAATTAATTAAATCAAAATAATTTAATACGTATGTCAATATCTTAGCATGTTCTCTAACTACTTAAATCGAATAGTATCCAAAATATAACACATTACAAATATCAATAAATCTTTTACAGTTTATATATTTCTTAATAATTTAAATAAAATAAATCCTGAAGGTGCATCATAAATCATAAACTATATAGTATTAGTAGCTTAGCGTGTTCAACAATAATGACATGGAATGGGGACATATTCTCAATCACTTGACGGGTCACTTGATGAATGAATTCATTGCATGCAATTTAATGCTAATTTTGTTGTATGCATGCATGCAATAAATAACAAAATAAAATTAAGAGACATGTTAAAAAGTAAAAACATTATTGTAGTAAAGATGTTCTTTTAAAAATTTTATCCTTTAGTCTAAATGATTTTTCAAAATTTTTTTATATAGCAATCATGCACGTTTGTACCTGTCCAGTTCTCCATCCACGCCTTTTATATTTTCACTTATTCGTGATTTTTTTTTTTGTAAATTGTAAACATTTTAAAACCAACACATTTTTTTAAGTTAAAGCCTATATATTGTTTTAATTTTTCTAAAGTGTAGTCATTTAATCAAACAGAAAACGAAATGAAGGGTAGAAAAAGCAATGCACAATTGAAGAAAAGGGAAAACTGAAAAAGAAAAAAAAAGTTGGGGGATGCAATTGAAGAAAAGAAAAATGCTAGAAACTCATGTGCAGTCGACTTCATGTGAAGTTGATTGCTGATTTGACCAAATTTTCATCTAATGACTCTCAGTTATTAACTTCACGTGAAGTCGACTGCACCTGAATTTTCACCCTAAAAAACAAATAAAAACAATAAATCAACAAGAAAAATGTTTATGAATAAAGAATTCTGACAATTATGCTTTTTTATTAGTGAAAATTCGAAAAATCTACAACCAGTGCAAAAAAAAAATTCGTAAATGAGCGAAGATAAGATAGTGTATGTGGACAAAAAAGATGAGGTTGAAAATTTTAGAAATTGATTCAACTGAGTAAAAATTTAAGAGTAGACTATTTAAGAAATACAATTTAAGAAGCTATTTAATTACTTACTTAAAATATTGTCAACCTACTTCTACTGCGAATCCAATACATATTAATTTCTCGTTAGTTCATCATTTTTCCCTCTTTTACTCCATGAATTTCGTTTGCGGAATTAGTGTATGTAACGTAATTCCGTAATGTATTTTACAAATTTATTATTTTACTTGAAAAAATATCAATATCATTTTAGAGTAATATAAAATTAAATATTAACTAAAATTAATAAAAAATATTGATCCTTAATATTTTTTTATCATTTTATTCTGTCAAATGATGAGGTGTGTTATGTTGACCCCAGTTCTACTCTATATCACTTTCGGCAAGACTAGTAGTGCTGACCTACAAGATTAAACGTACTGTGATGTATTTAGTCACATCATCAACATTGAACGTTATATTTAAAATAATACATCAGAATTTAATAAATTAAATTAATAACAGTGATTAAAATAAAAATGTTTAAAATAAAGATGAAAAGCTTCTTTATATATGTACATATATTTAAAAATGAGATTTTTTAGTTTGAAAAAACGAAGGTATTTTTTATAACATATATTTAATTTTACAGAAAAATATATTGTCAACAAAATTGAGAAAGTAAAATAAATTAGGATAAAGAAATATTTTAGTTCTTAACGTTTGAAATGAATCTTATTAATTTGGTCTCTAACGTTTTAAACATTTTATTTTAGTCCCAAAAATTTTTAAATATCTTTTTTCAATCTAAAAGAAGTTTTAAGCGAGTTCAATGTTGTCTCACCATTAAATTTGACACAAACAATTCGTATATTAAAGAATAAATAACATTCAATTTCAGTATGTAAGTAAAATCGATGAACCAGATTACTAATATAAAATTTTTTTTTAATTTTGAAGCGCTGATAATTAATTGTTAGGATTTGGAGTTTTATAAAATAAGAAAATTGAAAAAAAATGTTACAAAAAAATTTTGATTATATTTTTCTAATGTAGAAAGAAGATATGACTTAATTAGTAATGTTATTAATGTTCATAACACTTATTTTTTTAATTATTATTGTCAATTTTAATCGTAAGATTACATTAAACTTATTTAAAAATTTTTAAAATTAAAATAAAATATTTAAAACGTTAAAGACTAAAATTAAAATTCAATCCAAACGTTCAGAATCAAAATATATAGTACTTTACCCGATAAATTAATGTCTTTATGAAATGTATTCATTATAAAAAACCATAAAATTATATTATAAACCATAGCCTCGTGAGTGTGATGTATTTAATATATAAGAATTAAATGGCTTGGGATGAATAGGATTTAGGAAAACGTTGATGTGGTTGTATTTAAAATTTTAAATATTACTCTGTCCGTTAAGTTAAAGTGTTAAACTTTAAAAGAGGCATTGAGATTAATCGCATATATTAAAATAGTCTCTAAAATATTAATTATATTTTTAAATTTAATAAAAATATATTATATTAATTTTTTAATATTTTTTGTGATTAATTAATATTGTTATATGAGTATATTTACAACATAAAATATCTTTTAATTAAATTATTAATTAGCTAATAAAAGATCATTAATTAGTAGAGGATATTAAAAAAGGATTAATTAATTTTTTAAATTTAGATGTTATTATATTAGTTAAAAGATCATTAATGTCTTTTTAATGAACTTATTTAACAGCTTAATTCTAATATTTAATTACATTAAATACTAGAAATTTATGAGTTATTAGATAAAGTTGTTAACTTTTATAATTTAGTTATCAACACATTGTTCTCGTTGTAATAAGAAACAATAATTGGAGGCATTGTTGTAAAATCTGTAACATGACAAGAATTTTGTTATACAACTCTATCTTCTTTTTAATCACTATAAATTTGAGCAATCATCTTTTGTTTTGTCGTCTACACTATTTGATATGATGACTTAAAATAAATAATAACTCTGTTATATTATATTTTATAATACTGAGATGGAAATTGAAAAATTGGCATGTATAATTAGTAAGATCATAATACAAATCAGATTATTATTCAACTGAGCATGATCTTAAAATATGATTGGTACTTATTAAATATGTGGTTCCTTAAATTTACGGACCTCCATATAAAATTACTCATAAATCTCATCATCTAATATATAACAAAATCAATATTTACTTGTTAATTCAGATTTTGCTAAAGTGCTAATACACGAAGATTTCATGCACATCTAACAAAGAATTATTTATTAGTTTTATTGAATATAGATAAAAGTTTTTTTATTTAATTTACTTTTAATTTAATTTATTTTTTTTAAACATATCACAAATAGAAATAGACACATGTTCAGAATTATTATCCTTCAATATTTTATTTGAGGTACTCTATCTAAATTAATTATTATAAATTATAAATAATAATTTTCTTGTTTAGATCTATGTTTTAATTATTAATATTATATTTTTTTTACTCTTAGTAGTTATAATTTATATAAGAAATTACTTTATTTTAGATAAAATTTAAAAATACATTAATCTCATATCAATAATATATTTATTTTTTAAATATTTAGATATTTTTTAAACATTTAGATACTGGAAAATAACAGTAGAATTGGTCCAAATTCAAATAATAAATGGAACAATAATAATATTATTAGTGGGTATAAATTATCATTTTCTAAAAGCTTTAATTCATAATTAGTAAACTTTTAATTATTTCTAATATAATATGTTACATATATTTATAATGCAACGTATTATGATTGATAATTGTTCACTTAAAAAATTTACACTATTAATTTTATATTTGATTTTTTTTATTATGGTACTATTTTAATATACTCTAGATTTTTATTATGTATTTATAATTTTGATAAAAATTATTCTTAGAAGAAATATTAATTTTATTTCTTAATTTTTTTAGTTCTGACAATATTAAACAATTTATATTAAAATATTTAGATAATTTCAAAACTATTATTTATACTAAAACAAAATAACAATATAAAGAGGGGTATAAGAGTTTGATGTTCAACTCTTTTTTACTATTCAGTGAGTTTTGTATGACAATTGTTGTATAAACTATTTATTTAAAAATATTAATAATTTTTTATTTAATTTATACGATAAATAATAACATTTTATGTAATTTTATTTTATTTAATATCTAATAAATTTAGATTTGAATTTTATTTTATTCTTTTCGACATGGTTGAATTGAAATAATTCTATTGTATGATTGACAACTTTAATTTCCATCAGAATAACTATTTTGTTATTAATTTTTATTTGCTATTTTTTTAATTTCTGTTATAATGACTATTTTTTTATTATAATAATAATTATTCCATACAGAGAAGTGCATCTTAAATTAGAAATAGAAGTAAAAAAATGAAACAAATTAAAAGGTAAATTAATAGAGTAAAAAATTGAAGAAAAAATTACACATAATTTTTCTACAGCTGAAATAAGATAGAGATGAAAATAAGATGAAAATAAGAAGAAGAGGTTACTGAAATACAGATGAAAATAAGATAGAGAATATGAGTTGTCGTTCACTGTGGAGGTGGTTTATTTATGTAACATACGTAATTAACGAATATACGGGAGAAGTTCTATCGTAAAGATAATATTAAAACTTAAATTTAAATACTAAAATTTTGTGGTGAGTCATGTAACTATGTGCAATTACTCTCGAGTATAATATATAGTAGCTGTTTTATAAAATATTTATTTATTTATTTTTAAAAATATAACTTTTTAAATTCTAAAAGTATTGGTATTTTTTTATTTAATTTATAGTAAAAACTTGTATAATTGATAAATTTAATTTTTGTCATAATAATTATTTTTTCTACTATAATGTTACGAATTAAATATTTTTTAATTTAATTTATACTGTAAATAGTAATATTTTATTTTATTAATTACTTGATAAACTAAAAGCTATATAAGAGTTTGGTGTTCAATTATATTTTTTATTTTACTTTTATCACTATAACCCAAAACAAACGAAGAGTTATCATTAATTACTATATTCTCCTATTTTATTTATTAATTATTCTTATAATTTGATATTTAAAATAAAAATTAAGCATTCTCTCTCATTTCTTTAGTTTTTTCACTGTTTATAGAGAAATAAAGACTTATTCAAGTTCAAATTCATATTTTAGTATACCACTTAAAAAAATAAAGACAAATATAAAAATTTATAATATTTAAATAAAATTATTTCTTATAAATATCTAACATGTATTTTGGTTTATATATACTCTTTTTAAATTAAGATAATATTATTATCATTATTTTTTTAACTATATTTTTTTAACCTTTTTATTGTGTACTTTTATAATTTATTTAGTAATTTTATGGTAAAAATATGAAATAAATAAGATTACGTGAATATTAAAATAATATAAAAAATATTTATTTAATA
>NC_029774.3:126077926-126081137 GCF_000817695.3 Arachis duranensis
TTCGTGAAATATTTTAAACTTTTTAATAAATATATTGAAAAATTAATTTTTTTAATAATTGTTTTCAATTTTAAAATATATATTTTTAAGATATAAAATAGATATAATTAGACAATGATATAAAATATGATACACTATAGTAGTATATTAAAATTAAACTATATATGTATATAATAAGCACTATGAACTTGGACGGTGGTTTGGTTTTGCTTCTTGAATGATATAAGACATCAAAATTAATGCTATTGAAGGAAGTAAGAGAATTCTAAAAGGTTGGTTTTGCTTCTTGAATGATATGAGACATCAAAATTAATGCTATTGAAGGAAGTAAGAGAATTCTAAAAGGTCTAATTTAAAGAGTAAATGGTTAAATTAGTCTTTAAAAAGATTATTTATTTTTTAAATTAGTTCTCAATTTTTTTTAATTAAATTTATTATTTAAATATTTTAAATTAGTTATATTAGTTTTTCTATCACTTTCATTATTAACAGTATCAAAATTTGTTGATGTGGTACGTTAGGTAACATCATAACACGCACTTAATATTCCTAATTGGCTATTAACATAATTAATTTATAAAATTATATTAAATCAACCTCAAATTGAGATATTCTAATACCTCAAGTTCTTCTTTCAATTAGGTTTTGATTTGATCTAACTTTATAAAATTATTATGTTAGTAGTCAATTAAGATTTTTTGGAGTGTGTTGTAGTGTCACTTAATGTGTCACATTAGCAAATTTTAATACCGTCAACAAAAAACTTTACGAAAAGACTATCATGACTAATTTAACCATTTACTCTTAATTAAAGTGTTCAACTAATATGTATTCTAAAGACACATGATAAATTTACTATTAATACAAATTTTTTAAATATTTTTATTTAATAAATACAAAACAAATGTATTAAAAACTTAATTTTGTTATATTTCCAATAAAAATATTATTATTTTATAATTTTAACCTATATTCTTAGAACACATGATAAATAAACTTTTAATTAAAATAGAATTTTAATAAAGGTGCATATTATACTATTGTGAAAAAACAAATTTAGCTAACGTGAACTTATCATTAGTAAAAAATTTTAAATATTTTTATTTAATAAAAATAAATAAATATATTAAAAACTTAGATTTTTGATATTTTTAATAAAATTTTTTATTAATAGCAAGCTTATCATGTACTCTTACAAAGTTACAATATATGTTAGCTAGACCAACAAAAAAAGGGATAAAGAGATAAAGCTTTATTATAGATACCTAGGTATTTATTTAAAGGAATATACTATTTTATTTTTATTAATTTTAAATTATATTTAGAATCAGTTTGGATTGATTTTTTTTAATTTTTTTAATAAACAAATAATTTATTTAAGTATTATTAAATTGTTAAAAAACATAATGAAAAAGGATCGTTTTATATTGTTTAATGTGTTTCACAAAATTTTAATAGTAAAAATAAAAAGTACTAGAAAAATAATTTTTTTTAGAAACTATAATTATTGTTAGTTTTTAGAAAAAATAAATAACTTATTTTTATAATAAAAGTTTTTTTAATATATCTAAATAGGTTTAAAATTAAATAAAAATATTTTATATTTGAAAAACATATTTATTTTACTCAAAGTAACATATATTTTTTTTACAAATTATATGTTAAAGAATTTTTTTATAACAAATTTAAACACTAAATCCTTTTAAATTCCTATTATACATACAGTAGATATACAAGAAATTTACACATTTTTTTAATAAATAGAAGGGTTAATTGTCATAGGTGATATAGACGAGTCCAATATATAATGCTAATTTCCAAATTGTTTTGATATGACATATCAACAAATTTGATCAAAAAATGCTCTAACTTGTGCAAATTCTTGTTACCATAACTTCTAATGCTACAAATTCTTGCAACTACGTGCAAATCAGATATTATAGAAAATAATCCGACACAAAGAAATTTATTTGATCAGATTAGAAAATTATTTGTAATAATAAACTTTTAGTGACAATATTATGACTAGTGTTTCTTTTAGTTGATTTATTTAAATGAAAATTATATATATATATATATATATATATATTTGTTATTATGCTATATATTATAGTGACAAATTATATAAGATTTGTGACTATTAAAAATTTTTTATTGACGAATGTTATAACTATCTCTAAAATCATTTTGTAACAACATATAACACAGCTAATGTATAACTTTTGGTAAATTTACTACTATTTTTATTATGGTTAAAATAAAATAAACTATCCGTAATTTTTCTTGTAGTGATATTGAGTGAGAATTATAAGATACTGACATAAGAACGACATGGATTCTTTTTGTCGACATCCTTGCCATTTACGACTAAAATACAAATTATTTATTTTTATGATTTTTAAAATGATAATATATATAAATTTTTTTAAAATATCTCTAAATTTTATTTTATTTTAATTTTATTCAAATTTTTTTTATTTTGTTTCAATTGTATCACTGCCAATCAAATTTTTAAAAAATTTAATAACAATTCAATAATAATACTTGATAATTAAGAGTCCATGATAGAATTATGTGTGATTTATTTGTATTGAAGGTTATTCTTATGAAATTATTGTTATATTATTTTTAAACTTTTTAAAATATTAGATAAAATGATATATTTGATGTAAATTGAAAATTTTAAAAATAAAATAATTTTTTTGACAAATTTAAGGGATAAAAGTATATATTATTTTTTCTAAAAGAGCAATATTAGATAATTAATTATTTATTTTGGTCAATATTAGATAATTTTTTAAAATTATTTTATTTTTTAAATTCTAAAATTTAAATTATTAACTTTTAATCATAAATACTAAAGTTGACTAACTAAACGTTGGTTCTAATATATATTTTTTTTAATTATATTGCCATCAAATCACACGGCTGAAAGCTGGTATAGATGACATTCCAGATGTACATACATAGTACTTTTATTAGGAAAAAATGCAAATTTGTTAAATAGTAAAAGAAAAAGAAGAAGGAGATTTTGTGTATGTTTTGTTAAATTACTCTTCTATTAAGAGTCGACTTATAAACAAAATGTTACAAAGGCAATAACCTTGAAATAAAATTAATGGAAAATCGTTAATGAGATCTCTAATTGTATTTATATATAAAATAAATTAAATAATATATATTCGGATTTCAGATAGATTAATATTTTCTA
>NC_029774.3:126081867-126101284 GCF_000817695.3 Arachis duranensis
GCAAGTGAATCATTTACATGAACGAGAACCTAATGGCATCATCACTTTATGCCATAGATTAATATTCAACATATTCATATCTTGAAAATATTTTAAACAGATCATGATATTCAAAATCTTTTTATTTTAATTATTTGGCTATTTTTTTCCTCCAAACCAGCCACCTAACTAACTAAAATAATATTCAACCATCTTTTATAGAATAGGAATTATAGTAACCTAGTAATTACCTGTAAGTTAACCAACTTATTTTGATGTAATAATTAATTTACTAATTTATTTAAATAAATGTCAGATAATTAAATACCGTCTTGTGTATCTAGTAATTTGTCACTGTTGGGCCAATTGTGAAGAGTTCTCGACCACCAGGGAGATTTCGGGGAGGAATCAAATGAGAGAACATAAGATGAGAAGACACACCATCCAACTCAAAACCTTAAGGTGTCAAGTAAATGGGTCTCTCATCTTATAAACTCCTCACTCTTTCTTGCTTTCTTTTTATGTGGGACTAACTTCAACACTCCTCACACTTGCAACACTAACAATCTCTCCCCTCCCCTCAAGTGTGAGCCTCCACATCAAGCATCAACTCCCCTCTAGCTCCTCCACCACCATGAGTATTCGCGGGAAGACTTTGACGCTTCACCTTGAATACCCCTTAAAACCACCGGACCGATTAACCATCGGCTCTGATACAACTTTGTTGGGAAAACTCAACACAGGTTTAAACCAAGAACCTGTCTAACAGCGGAAGCACCAAAAATAATTTTTGGCATTATATTTTGCTATTTGGAGTATCTTTGGTATTGCCCATTTAATTGCACAAGTTGTGAGAAAATTATTTTTGGTACTTCCGCTGTTAGACAGATTCTTGGATTAAACCCGTGTTGAGTTTTTCCAACAGTCACTGTATAACAACAAATTCTTAAATAAAATTTTGATGTGCAACAAATAAATTTTTGGCTAGACAAATTAAAAAATACCATAAAAATCGAAAAAAGAAAATATTAATAGTGGGCTAGAGCTATTGACCATAATAAATGTAGAAAAGTAATAATATAAGAGTGAGATAGAATCATAGAAATAATGATGCATAGTTTATAGACCATTTTGCCCAAATTGGAGCCTTGCTTGATCGTTCTTCCCTGCTTCCCCGCACTCTATAAATCTCCTCTCACACCTTTCCTCCCTCATCAGCTTCTCACACACACTACCATCACCATGGTGGGTTCGATTCCCATCCTCTTCCTTCATCTTCTATATTCATCTTTTTCGCACTTTAATTTCCCCCTCTCTCTCAAACACTTTCTCCTCTCATCCCATAATTATTATAACATTGAAAGAGTTTTAGCAGTTGATTTCAATCATAACAGTTAAAATTACCAAAAAAACCGAATTTTCCATACACTTAAAACTTTTTCTTTAATATTATTATTATAATATAGTGCTCCAAAATATATAAAATTAAATATAATAATAATAATAATAATAATAATAATAATAATAATATAGTATTTTTGGCACTGATTGAGATGGTTACATCATGTGCATATGTATGAAAGTGGTGGAGGTGATGGAGAACCTGGCGTTTTTGGCAAATGCAAGCAATATAGTTGTGTATATGGGCAAGTTCATGCACTTCTCGCCTTCCGAATCCGCTATCAACGTCACCAATTTCATGGGAACGGCCTTCCTCCTCGCCCTCGTCGGAGGATTCTTCTCCGACGCCTTGTTCACCACTTATCACGTCTACCTCGTTAGCGCACTCATCGAATTCCTGGTATCAATTCGCTTCTGCTTCTTTTTTATTCTTATTCTTTTTAGGTGAAAGCTCAGGTGCAGTTGAAATTGATACTTGAGAGCCATTAGATAATTGGACTGATTTGACTAAATTTTCATTTAATAGTTCTGAAATATTAACTTCACGTGAAATCGACTTCACTTGAATTTTTATTTCTCACTCTTATTTTTCTTTTTTTCATATATATTAGTAATTTCATTTTTTTTTACCTTCATTACCAAGCTAAAATTGATGCTGCCTGCTATACCCTAAATTTTCTCTTTTTAGTGTTCGAATAATAAAAATTTATAATTTTAATTTTAATTTACAAAAGTGTCATGAAAATTATGTGTGTATATATATATATTCGAATTTTTTAAGGAACAAGGATCCTAGCTCCTTCAAATCCATGATGTGCTTGAACTTTGAAGTAGAGAATGAGAGTCAATTTTGTGCAAGTTGTAAACACAAGTTGCAAAGTGGGGTTGCATCAAAACTGTGCAACCAAATCCCCATCATAGAATTGAAACATCAAACAAATCATATATATGCTTTTTTTTTTTAAAAAAAAAAAGATAATAAATAACACACAACAAATGTATATGTCCTGTCCATCCCCTCCTTTTGATTCTCTACATCACTTTTTGGTGCATTTGGGTGGCTCCCTCCAACTTAGGGTCATAGATATATAAAACCTCATGAAATCCATGAGTGAACGCTCCCACTAACTAATAATAAGATCCTATGGACCAAGTCAAGAATCAGTGTATTTCTTTCTTCTCATTCGCTAGCTTCTTCTCTTCAGCCACCAAATGGGAAAAGAAATAAACCTAATTAATAAAAATAAAAGCCATGTTGTTGATGTAAGGGGTGACTTTAATTTCTCTCTCTTCACATTAGTACAATGTTAGCCTTGGACTTGGATTGTAACTCCCTAAAGAAGTGTGTGTGAGAGCTATTACTAGTGGGGGCCAACATATACATATATAGTTATATATATATCAATACATATATACATACTATTTTTCACATTTCTTGTGTGGCCACCGTCTAATAACAAAAGAATCAACATGGCTGGTTGGGGACGCCATTACTAATCCTTGCGTAATTGGAGTATATGAGACAACATAATAGTAATGAAATAAAGTAGTAGGCTGAATTTTTCATTTTTTTCCTTTTTAGTTGAATTTTGTTGTGTTGTTTGTTTTAGGAAAAATAGTAGGTATATATATCCTCAACTGATGAATGCAACATGACGAAAATTTATTATTTTTTATTCATATTTAACTACAAAAATATTTTTATACTAAATTCTAAACTTTAAATTTAATAGTATAAAAAAGTAAAAGAAAAAATTTAGAGGGCAGCAGATTTTATAGTTTTTAGTCATTAATGATTTTTTAATGGTGTGAGATTGCATCTAATAGTGTAAAATCATTTAATTTCTTTTTGATGATTAAATGATGACCAAAATTTAATAAAAATGCTAGCTCTCTAACACTCCTCAAAGTAAAATATTGACTTAAAATATTAATTAATACTAATATAAAAATATTAACTCCTTGACATTTCTCTTCTCAATTTTCATCAGTTGCATTTATTCACGAATTAATTCTTAGATTTTAAATTAAATGATTTTCAATTTTGGTTCTACCAACATAATTTTGGTCATAAATTGTGCTAACATGGTATACACTTGGATTTGACAGGGATAGTGTTTGCCAACAATCTTTTTCGGTAATTTGATAGCGTGGAGTTAAATTAAAAATAATTTAAAACATGATAGAACAAATTGAAAAAAGTAAAAGGTAAGCGGAAAGATTTAAAAATGAGTACAATTTAAGGATAAAAAGTGTATTTTAGCTATGGATTTTTTTATAATATCTTGAATCAATTAACTTGTTTGGATAATAATTTATATAAAAAATTATGTTAATAATATATTCAAAATTAAATTATTATTTTTTTTAACAACTTGCTTCTCTTTTCCGTAAAATATTTCTTTCTGTTGGGATTTGAAGAAAAAGTCAGAAAGTGGAATTTATTAAGGCTGGACCGACTTATTTATTCTCGCACGACAGTATTTTAATTTTGTGGAGTGTGCCAAGGACTTTACTTTATTAAGCGATCCTTGATCAACTTATTTGGACAATTATTTTAAAAATGAGAGATACTACATGTTTTTTTTTTTTATTTTAATATGTATTCAAAACAATAATACATATTTTTATATTGTAGTATATTAGAGAGTTTTAATAAGTAATGTTGGGAAACTAATTCAAGAATTAAAAAATGGATATCAATGTTCAATACTTTAAAAATTAAAAATCATTCATAACTTCTAATAACTAGCTAGCTAGTAATTAAAAATATATATATAAAAAATACTCCTATTCAATGTTATAGTTTTTTTTAATTCTAATTGAGACGTATATGTTCTTAAATAATAGCCCTTTTTGTTAAGGTTTATATGGCCTTAATAGTTTATTAATATATACTGATTGTATTATTTTTTACCCTCTGTATTTTTTTTTGACGAAAATTATAACAATAAAGTTTTTGTTATCCATTAAAAAGGAGTTATTTTTGATAATATAAAATATTTTGTATTATCATTGAATGATTTATTATTATATTAGTTTTAAAATATCTAAAGCCCAAAAATAATACTACAATAATGTTAATCAACAGAATGACAAAAAAAAAAGTTATTGACAAACTATATTGTAGCACTTCATTTACAGGAATTGTGCTCATTTGCGCAATATAATTAGTTATAAGTTTTCAAGGTGTTGGTTGCATATAGTTTGAACACAAAATAGTCAACCATCATTTACACACCAATAACACCATCATCAATAATTCACTTTCACCACTTAATTATATGAATGAACATAGTTTGATAGAAGCTTCTTTATTCTACACCTTTTTCTTTGTTGAGTTACATCTTACGTGCATAGTATTAATATAAAGAGAGGTGAGAAATAGTTATACGTTATTATCATCATTGAATTGGCATATATAGTTTCCCATTGGTACATATATCACAAGTCAAATACAGATCTCTTTAGCTATAATTTGTGCTGCGCCTAACACTTTAACACGTGTGGTCCCTATCATCATGATCATTATATGATGATATTTTTTAGGAGTATTCATGGTTATAAAATTCCCATATACATTATCTTTACAGAAAATTAATAATTAAAAAATATTAAATAAAAATTTAATTAAACATATTAATAATTATTAATTATTAATTTTACACATTTGCATATAAGTTTTTATTATAGTAAAAAATTCAGGTGCAGTCAACTTCACGTAAAGTTGATAATTATGAGTTATTAGATAAAAATTTAGTCAAATCATTTAATGATTCTTAAATATCAAATTCACATCAAGTTGACTGTATCTAAATTTTCACCCTTCACTATTTAGATGAAATGAAACTCCAGCCTTATTAATGAAACATGATTCTCCTTCAAATCTTCATGAACTTATGGTTTCGCCCAATGGCAGTATGGTAGGTTCAGCTAGCAATTAAATATGGCAATGTTTCGCACATAGTTTTGTCAAAAGAAGTTTTCATGAAACCACGTACGTACTTGATTGCCTTTATAAATTGATACACATTATCATCACCAGTTGCAATCACGAATTTAGGACACTATATATATGAGGATATACCTTACTCAAAACGGCAACATACATATACATGTGCATGCATATCATACGTCGCATTTAAAGACTGTGTTAATTGTTAAGACAAATATATAAGTATATAACCCTACTTATTGAAGAGAAAAGTATACAGCCAAAAATATAAATTTGTCTTATATATTAGGTGAAATTAACTATATGAATTAAATAATATGTCATTCTGTCATGTCATGAATTATGTTACAACTTAATGTATTTATTCATGAGTCTTTTTAGGTTTTTTAAAGCATTTTATAATAATAAATGTTACTCATCTAATTTCATATTTTGTTATTGTTTTTTATTCTATTCATTTGAATATGTCTACTGATACAATGAATTATTCCATCCAATATAGCTGATAAATGATAATATAGACAAGTATATTCTATCAGCCTCATATTATTAAAGTCTATAATTTTACTAATCAACGGTATATCGGAATCTAATTAAGTAGTCCTTGTCTGTACTACAGTCCAGGGGATTTAGCTGGGGATCAATTAACACGTGGTTTTGGGACCCTCCTTTTGTGATATCGTGTTAATTAATTATCCACTGAACTTGACCTTTCATAAAATAGTACCATAATTTTGATATTTTGGCAACGTTGTTATTAGGTATGTATGTTAGTAGAGACAAGGGCTCTCAATTCTCATTATGTGATTTGATCACTCCTTGGGCTAACTTTCATTTCTTGACCTAACGTGGTGGGAACTAAGAGTAAGAAAAAAAGGCATGTGTCACTAATGTTATTAAGACAGAAAAACATCTATTTTAATTGGTTTGTAGTGGTACCGGCCACTAGATATTTTAATTTGTTTTGTTGCAGTTTTTAGAGTTCCCTACCAAATATAGAGAAATGCTTTTGGTTTTTCCCCTTATTAGAAAAACGTTAAGAACAGGACTTCAGGTAGATGTGTTTTAAAGCTAAAGTTATTTTCTTAATTACTTGAATGGTAAGTAAGCTTATCTCAAGTAGAAAAAAGTCTACACTAGCAGATGCCACTATAGTTTTTCTATTTGATTTAATCAATTTTTTAATAATAAGATTCAAGTTTTGATGATAAAGATAACAACTCACTTTTTCCTCTAGAGTAAAAATAATCATTCTCTCCAATCATTGTGACAATTGTAGAATAAAGGATTTTGGAATTTATGCAGGGACTGGTTGTGCTCACCATACAAGCTCGAGTGCCGTCACTGCAGCCATGCGGCGGCGCCACCCCATGTGAGGAAGTTACCGGGGCAAAAGCAGCAATGTTCTTTGTTGGACTCTACCTAGTGGCACTTGGTGTTGGAGGGATAAAAGGGTCATTGCCAGCACATGGGGCTGAGCAATTTGATGAGAGTACCCCATCTGGGAGGAAGCAGAGATCAACCTTCTTCAACTACTTTGTGTTCTGTTTATCATGTGGGGCCCTTGTGGCAGTTACTTTTGTAGTGTGGGTTGAGGACAACAAAGGTTGGCAATGGGGGTTTGGAATATCTACCATAACCATTTTTCTGTCTATCCCTGTCTTCTTGTCTGGTTCTTCTACTTATAGGAACAAGATCCCTCTTGGAAGTCCTCTTACTACCATTTTGAAGGTAATCAATCATATAAGCATCATAGAAATGGACAATGTCTTAAGCATCATCATGTGATTGAATAGTATATTAATAGAATAACAAAATATAGAATCGGTAAAGAAAAAAAATGTGAGTGTGTTTTAATATACTAGTCCTATAATGTCCCATATTAATGTTCTACATTGACATTCAATGAAGAGGTATTCAAATTATAAATTTCTAACTCTAATAAATGCCTTTGATTTGAGCAGGTTTTGATTGCCGCTTCAGTTAGTAGCTGCATCCTCAAGGATTCAAGCAATGCTATTGTGAACATGGCTTCAAGTCCTTCAAATCCACTCCCAGGGAATAACAATGAACAAGAAGATGCTGCAAAAGCAAGCAACAAGGAAACTGAGGATGAAACCACATCAAACACACTCAAATTCCTCAACAGTGCGGCTCAGAACAAAGCAATCCACTCATCAATCCAATGCACAGTGCAGCAAGTAGAAGATGTCAAAATAGTACTCAAAATGCTTCCAATATTCGCATGCACCATTATGCTTAATTGCTGCCTTGCTCAGCTAAACACATTCTCCATTGAGCAAGCTTCGACGATGAACACAAAGCTTGGTTCCCTAAATATTCCTCCAGCATCATTACCGGTTTTCCCAGTGATCTTTATCATGATCCTAGCACCAATTTATGACCACATAATAATTCCATTTGCAAGGAAAACTACCAAGACAGAGATGGGAGTAACACACCTCCAAAGAGTAGGAATTGGATTAGTACTCTCCATAATTGCAATGGCAGTGGCAGCAATTGTTGAAGTGAAAAGGAAAAATGTGGCAACAAATTCAGGCCTAATAGATGATGCAACAAAGCGATTACCAATAACATTCTTTTGGATTGCATTTCAGTACTTATTCCTTGGTTCTGCAGATCTTTTCACCTTGGCGGGTTTATTGGAATTCTTCTTCACAGAAGCACCAATTAAGATGAGATCATTGGCCACATCACTATCTTGGGCATCTTTGGCTATGGGGTACTACTTGAGTTCAGTGATCGTTTCAATAGTTAATGGTATCACTGGTAGCTCATCACATAAACCATGGCTTTCTGGGACAAACCTTAATCACTATCATCTAGAGAGGTTCTATTGGCTTATGTGTGTGCTGAGTGGGTTGAACTTCCTTCATTTCCTGTTTTGGGCTATTAAGTACAAGTATAGAGGGAGAGGGATTTCTAGTGAATGAAAAATAACAAATGGGGACTTTTCACAAATGGTTAATGTGCATTTTTCAATGCCATGAATCAAAGTAAGAAGTGTGAAGCCATTCTAGGCTGTAATTGTATATACAAGTAATATATCTTAAAATATAATAGAGGTATCCTATGACCTAGTTCTTAACAAAAAGAGGGGAGAGGAATGAGGAAAGGAATCAAATGGATGTATTACATCACGTAATATAATCAACATGTCCCTTGAATTTATGAATAGTGTGAGAGCAAATGATTCACATGCAAATGTTTTTTCGTATTGACGCGAAGTTAGGCCCATGCCTAACCATTTCAAAACGGCAAAAGGTAACTGAAGATATTTATCGTTGCAAAATAACCAAACCTTCTACGCCAGGGTAACACGTTCATGTTACATATAATGTGTTGACAATACACTTTAGTGACCAAGAGCATGATTAGGATAGAAATAAATGTAATGTCTTAAATTGATTGAATTAAGATTAGTGACTGTATATGGTAGATATAGAAAAAAAAAATACATTGAATATTGTTCGCTGGTCGGTGTTGAAAATGGAAAAAAAAAAAGTAGTTCAACAAGGGGGAAAAAAAGTTGAAATCAATCCGAATTGTGCATTAAAATTAAACTATAGAAAATAATTAATATTTTTGGTTTCAATTCTCTCGACTAGAAGTCAAAATTGTAAAAAAATAAGTATTTACTAAACAATTTATAGGGACAAATATATCAACTCAACAAATCCGGGGATGTAGCTCAGATGGTAGAGCGCTCGCTTAGCATGCGAGAGGTACGGGGATCGATACCCCGCATCTCCAATTTTACATTTTTCATTTTTTCCCGTTTCGAATTTTTTTTGTTAGAAAAAAACTTTTCATCGAGGTCCAGCCCAAACCATGACTGGCCCAAAAGTTTTCGGCCTGTCAACGAGACACACAGAGAAAGACACGAAACGCTGCGTTCCAGTGGATTGAGGTTTAAGGAAAATTCTTTTGCACTGTGCCGTTTTACACCTCACCAGAAAATTCAGATCGAGATTTACGACAGGGTTAAGAGAGAGAAAGGGAGAGAATAGAGATAGAGAGAGAGAAAGAGCGAGAGAGCTTTCAGTAGATCGCTCTCTCCGATTGTACTCTGAAGCCGCAACTGCAACTGCAACTGTGATCGATCACTCACTCCTCTTCTGTTTGAAGGTAACTAACTCATTCTCTTCCTCCAACCTCAGATCCTTCCCATTTCCTTCACTTCTTACTCACTTAATTTCAATTTTCACAATCGCTGATTCATTTTGTTTCCATTTTTCTTCGTTTATGTTAAATTCGTCGCCGCTTACTTCAGCTGACGTATATATCTTTCATTTATGTCGTTGTTTTCGTTAGAATTTGGCATCGTCCAACCAAACAGTGTCTTCTCTTACCTTGCTTATTATGTGCTTCTATTACTAATTTTTCACCGTAGTTTAATTCAGTTTCTTTTCATTTAATTGAATTATTAGCTTTTATAGCATTATTGAAAGTCGCTACTAGTAGCTAATGAGTGAACTCAAAGGGAAAATTTATATTTATTTGATTAATTTACAATGCTACTAAGGATCAATATCTGGTGTTTACGTTTAGGATGATCTTTTGATGTGGAAATTCAGCATTCTGATAATAGAAGTACAATTCAGGGAAGTTTTTAGTTGCCACGAACCAAGGAAAAACCCTTGCTAGACATGGTGCATTGTATATTTATGTGCAAAATGTGGAGATGATTATAATGTCAAGTTATATGTCGGTTTTGGATTTGTCCTTATCAATATTAGTATTTTAAATTTGCAGATAAAGTTGGTGGCACCATGAATTTCTTGATGCGGTCTACTTCACATGTGCATGTGGAGCGGACACCAATTCCAGAGTCGCCTCAGGCGGATACTCCCCAGACTACTTCTGGGACTTCTTCGGAGACTCTTGACTCTGAGGATCCATATTCACGGTTGTCCACAATTGAAGAGTTTGATGGAGAGATTGATGGTGAAAATGGCAATGTGTCTGGTAACGGTTCAAGAAAGGACACGCCAATTCTAGCTAAGCACGTGGATGTTTCTGAAGAAGAAGGATGGATTGCCATTCCATACAGTATGTCTCCAACAGCAATATTCTTTTACTTCTTGATCTTAAATTAGCAACTGAGGTTTGAACATGGTTATAGTTTCTTGATCCAGATCCAAGCTTAGCAATCGTGTTGAGTAGTACCATTCTATAGTGTGTTAGTTTTGTTGGCTATATAGACATGCTCATAACATACATATGAAATTAATAAAATTATAACTGCAGCTGGATTAGTATATTAAATTTAAAGTGGTAGAATTAATTGAACATTTTATTTCAGCTTCCACAATATGTGATGTTATGGCCATTTGTAATATAATATGGCCAATTCTCAATTATTTCTTTTTATTTATTTATTTATTATGTCTTTTTGTAGAGGAACTTCCTAAAAGCTGGAATGACGTGTCGGA
Organism: Arachis duranensis; assembly: GCF_000817695.3. Lineage (NCBI taxonomy): Eukaryota > Viridiplantae > Streptophyta > Magnoliopsida > Fabales > Fabaceae > Arachis > Arachis duranensis. The sequence continues at coordinate 126,092,659 of NC_029774.3, forward strand.
TATACAGTCCCTGCACTCTCTTGATCGTTCATTTCTTTTTCCTGGTAGGATATGTTCATTCTATATATTCATGAGTTGGTTTCATGTGTGATTCGGTTTGCTGGACTCGTGGAAAGTTGACTGACCTTACTTTCTACTTGTAATTCAGGGGAGCAAGTTCAAATCGTGGCATGCTTGTCTGCATGTAAGCATGATACAGAGATTATCACTCCATTTAAAGTTGCTGCAATGATGAGTAAGAATGGCATAGGTCACAGCCCCGAGAAACAAAATGGAAACATTGAGGACAGAAGTAATTCAGGATCTGGAGAAGGGAAAATCAGTTCCAGTAGTCAAGAGCAGAAAGAGGAAAGCCTGTCGAAACCAAAGGCTGATCACCCGGCAGATGTTTCTGCTGGTGAATCCCTTTTAAGGATGGAGGTTCACAAAAGGCAAACTGCATTGTTGTTGCAAAGATTTGAGAATTCTCACTTCTTTGTAAGGATATCGGAGTATGATGAACCATTATGGTCCAAACGAAGTTCATCAGAAAAGTCCGGCTCCTCTGAATTCAATGATCTGAAGGCCTCAACAATTGGAGTTAGAGAGACTGCAAAAGACTCGTCTTCTATTAGTGCTATTGTTGATAGAGGAAATTTTGATGCAAATATTTCTGGTGGTGTGGCAAGAAATTCTGTCAAGTGTTTTGCTCTCCCTAATGGAGACATAGTGGTATGTGCCATAAAACTTCAGAAATTATCGTCATGCATTCATCTGCACTGTATACAACTTGGCAATCTTGTTGTTACAATATACAATCATTAAGACATATACTATGTGTTGTTCGGCTTGTTGAAAGCCACGATCATAGTTTGGAGAAAAGTTTTTTACTTCTATGCCCAAACAATTTGGTTTTGGGATTCAAATACACATTTTTTTTGGTTTAGTCTATGAATAGCTTTTTAAGTAAATGAGATATGGCATTGAATTTGTTTGCTCATTGTGTTTGTAAAACTTATGAAGAGTTTTAACTTTTAATACAAATGTATTAGTGTTACTATACAACAACAACAACAACAACAAAGCTTTATCCCACTACGTGGGTCGGCTACATGGATCATGACATGGTATTAGTGTTACTGTATTTGAATAAAATTGTGCTGAGGCATTGTATGCTAATGAAGCAAAGAAACTGACACAGAAACATATCCAGTTGATCAGAAAATGCTTCCTTGCAACCTAATATTATATAGTTTTAGCATTCAATACCAAAAATTTCCCTAATTATGCATGGGCAGCCCCACTGACTTAGATTACTGATCTGATTCTATTTTCCTGTTTGGAAGGATCCAGGTTCTTTTACAGGTGAATGTGGGTGTTAATTTTCTTAGAGACCCTTGTATAGAAATCCTTCAATATGAAAAGTACCAGGATAATGTATTGTCTCCACAGAACCAGGGCAGTTCAGTTAACATGAGTCAGGATCAGTGTGGTGAACTATTGATGTGGTTACTTCCATTAGATAACACTCACTCCTCCCCTTCTCGACCATTATCTCCTACTAAGTTACCTTCAAGTACAGGAACTGGAAGCGCTTCTCACAGACACCATTATTCTGCTTCCGCTGGGTCTCAGTCATTCTTTGCCCATTTCAGAAGTTACTCCATGTCATCATTACCCCAAAATACTAGTATTCCACCTGTTGCTCCTGTTAAGGCAGCTAGTTCTAAGCCAGCCTTTGACATGGAGGATTGGGATCAGATCTCATTTCAGAAGTTAAGGAGAAAAAATGATGTTGAAGAACTTTTATCTTTTCGAGGAGTCTCATTAGAGCGAGAAAGATTTTCTGTTTGCTGTGGATTAGAAGGTATTTATACACCCGGAAGAAGGTGGAGAAGGAAACTTGAAATAATACAACCTGTGGAGATTCATTCTTTTGCTGCCGACTGCAATACAGATGATCTTTTGTGCGTTCAGATAAAGGTTCGAACTGTGGTGTCAATGGACCAAATTTTTTGGAATCTCTCTCTCTCTTTCTCTCTCTCTCTCTCTCTCTCTCTCTCTCTCTCTCTCATGAACGTTGCCATACTTTGTAGTACTGCAAATTGAGTTTGGTTTTTCTATTTTTTGGTATTAATTTTAAGTTCTTCTGCAGAATGTTGCTCCTGCAGATGCTCCAGATATTGTGATATTTATAGATGCCATAACAATTGTTTTTGATGAAGCTACCAAAAGTGGACTACCATCATCATTACCAATTTCATGTATTGAAGCTGGACATGATCATTCTTTACCAAATTTAGCCCTCAGGTTGTTGTTCATATTGCATGTCTTGATGTTTCTATTGGTGGTAATCTGATCTCACACAGCATATTGCTGTTTGAATATGCTTGTGCTCGAGAATCGCTACCCTGATAAAGAGTGGGAATTGATTAATTGTGATGGCGTGCAAACTATATTATATCTTTGGATTCAACATTAGTTAAGGAAGCAAAATCATTGACATGCAAGGCCCTAAACTTTGTACCCGAAAGGGATGAAATTTTCATTAGTTCCATATAATAATACTGCTTAAATAATCACACGCACACCCCACCACCACCTCCACCATAATAAAAATTCTCATCAGTTAATTTCTGTCACTGTCTATTAGCTGATAATGCCATGGGACTATGCATGCCTTATTATTACATGGTAAATGAAGGGAAGAGAGTAAACATGGTTGGTGACTTTCAGAGTTTGGTTGATGTAGGTAGCTCTAATCTTCAATAATTCTTATTAGGAATCTTTATTTACAGGAGAGGGGAAGAGCATTCTTTTATTCTTAAACCTGCAACTTGGAAGAATCTTAAGATGCAGGATGAAACAAATTCTCAATTGTCAAAATCACATTCTGGAAACTCGGCATCATCATTAAATTCTTCACCTCAGAGTCTTGACCGAAGGAAGGCTGCTTTGAATGATGATCAATATGCAATTGTGGTATCTTGTCGATGTAATTATACAGGTACATCTTTTACCTACGGTTTGTTGTCATGTTTTTTAATGAATAGTAAGATGTTAAGCAGTTGTTTTTGTTATGGTTTTGTGCTTAATACAGCTTCACAATTATTCTTCAAGCAACCAACCAGTTGGCGACCACGTACATCAAGGGATATACTGATCTCTGTTGCATCTGAGATGTCAGGAGAGTCTCCTGGACCTTATGCAAGAAATTCCCCACTTCCTGTGCAGGTCAACATATGTTTTTAACTATAGATTGTCTTAATTTGGGACTGTACAGTGGAGCCTATATTTATTTTGCTTTTATATTTTCCTAGTGATGCTACAATTGAATTTACCTAATTGCCTTTTATCAGGTCTTGACTCTTCAAGCTTCAAATTTTACATCTGAAGATTTAACTTTGACGGTGCTTGCTCCAGCCTCATTTACTTCACCACCTTCAGTGGTCTCACTGAATTCACCCACTAGTTCAATGAGTCCATTTGTTGGTTTCACCGAGTTTTTGGGAAGGGTGAATGTTGAAAGGCATACTAATGTTACCCAAGGACAGAGCTTCAGTCCTCTTGTAAAAGAAAATGAGAAACAAAGCAATCATGGTGCACCTCAGTCATCTTCAATGAATGATGTCATTCCTAGTTCTGGTCTGAGTTGTACACATTTATGGCTGCAGAGTAGAGTTCCACTTGGGTAATAATCCAGGCCTCTTTGTTAATTCTGTGAACTCCTTAAAATTAAAGCTGATTTATTTTACAATGTGTTTGGCTGCATCAGTTGTGTACCGTCTCAATCCACAGCAACTATTAAGCTTGAGCTACTTCCATTGACTGATGGCATAATCACGCTTGACTCATTGCAAATTAATGTCAAAGAAAAAGGTATGGATAACCAAACTTTTGGATGGTGCTTTTTCTCTCTTAACTGCATGCTTTGTGCTCTACCTAAAGAAATATTAGGTCAATACTTGTTTATGAGACAATGGAACAATGAATCGGTGCCTAAAATTCTGTTTTCTTCTCTGCTTGACGTGTGGTTATTTTGAAGAATCACACACGGTTATGGGTGTAGCAAAAAGAGTTGGAACTTTACAGACAGCAGTTTTTAGTCGAGATGTTACAGCCTTGTTTTGCCTTCACCTAGCTTTGGCAAACCTTTCCCCCCATGTGCTCATTTGGTGTCATTTTATTCTAGGTCATTTATGTACCAATTGATCACTGTTTCTATTTATGTCTGAGAATCATAAGCACTTTTACTACCGGGTATGGTTTGTTTTGTGCATTCGGCGTCATTTCTGAGCGGGATAAAGTTTTAAAGCGATGCAAATAGTGGCAATCATGATTCTGCTTATGCATCTATGATATTGCTCAAGTTCTTATAGGCTCACATTGTAATCTCCACAGGTGTTGCCTATATCCCTGAGCACTCACTGAAGATAAATGCAACTTCCAGCATTTCCAAGGGCATTATTTAAGAGAGGCTTACGGTTGGTTGAATATCATTGTACAATTTATTGAGTACCTTTGCAGTAAATAGAGATGGTTGCTTACCCGGCTTTCAGAATTGCTCTGCCGACACAGTCGTGGCACCAAGGTATCATTGGATAGGGTAGCAGTGTGGTTATTGGCATGTCCATTTGTTTCAGAAATAGAGCTTCACTTTTTATTGTATTTTAAAACCACGAGCTTAACATAGATTATTGTTACATACCCCTTTACGGGGAAGAATGTAATCTTTATAGATAAATCTATTTTTTGGTGAAGATGTACGTATTTGGTCTTTTGAGAGTTGAAAGCAATGAGCAGTGTGTGTGTTTCAATTGGTCTTCAGTGAGAGCCTTGTACCCATGAATTGCTTCCTACTCTTTTTAGCCATTTAATGTACATTATTGACTTGATTACATTTGCATCCGAGTTTTTTAAAGTCGCAGATAAGGGGAATTGGTTATGTGAAAAGTGTGGCTCTAGTCTCTCAGATATTTATGAAACACCCAAAATTAATCTCTTAATGGCCCTTTTTCTTTTGCTTTCTTACCCCAAACCATACCCTTAGAATTGGTTAAATTGAAGTTATGAGTTTGTACTTTCAATTCTAATGACTTTGGTTGGAAGCTGGCAGCTTGGCACCGAGGGAAACAGAAATCAGATATCCTTATTTAATATTTACTCCTGATCCCCGCCCGCATATATCATTTCGTCTGATCAGGCATTTAAGAAATAAAATTTCTAAATATACCAAGAATTAAGATAGTCAAAGATGGGCTGCAGTGTGGGTTCAACTCATCTACAGACAACATATATAAAGGAAGACATGGTATAAATTATTAAGACAATAATTTGTATCTCATGTCAATAAGAAAAAAAAAACACTGTTAGCATCAAACTACTGCTCCCTAACTGAATGATTAATTTATTTATAAGTAGTGAGAACTGAGAAGAGAGGGAAGTGAATGGTTATGGCAAGTGCTGGTCCTTAAAGTCAAGGGGCAATACCTTGTATCCGCAAGTAGTCTATTAATCAAACTTTGTTGTCAGCTGCCACATGTGTTCCCTTTTTACTCGTTCCTACCGTCATATGTATGCATGCCAGTTACTACCTACAACCTTAGCTTTAGGTGTTAAAATATGATTGAAGAAAAAAAAAAAGGGTTATGAATTAGAGGTGTTCATAGGTATTTGATGTGCATATATATGATGTTTATCCGAATTCAATCAGAAAATTGTGAATATTTATCCTCCGCATACATTAGGATCAGAAAATTAAAGTATTTGCATATCCGTGGATTTACAAAAAAATAAATAAATAATTTTTTTATATTTTATTTTAATTAATAATTATTATATATATTGTATTATTTTATTTTTATTATTTAAAAAAATATTTAATAATAAACATATTTAAATAAATAAAAAATAAAATTTTATTGATATTTTTTAATAAAAATAATTTTTTTAAAAATTTATATTTTATGAATATATGCAAATCGGATCCAAACTAAAAAAAGGATATTGAATCTGCATATCAGATCAATATTTTGGTAATATCGATCCGCAATTCACGAAGAATGTACTAGTTTTTCTCTCAGAATTTTTTATCAAATAAACTTTCATTAGACCACTTCTCTTTTGTCGTGACATATAGCTGTTTTTTTCATATTTTTTTTAAGGAATAGAAAGAATATTTAAGATTAATGCTAATTTAGATATATGACTTTTGATATAAGCATTGCAATAATTAAATACTTCTAATAATATAACAATATAATTAAATGAGTTTGTACCAGTATTTATATCAGTGGGTATACCAAAATTATACTCTTAAAAGGTAATTTAAAATTTGTATAATTAATTATTTAAAAAATTAGTAAACAATAGTCACTTGAAATCTTACTCGCAATAGTTTATATTATCATCACTCTTTTTTAAAATAACTAGGGAATGGATAATCGTAGAAGATTAAAATGTGAATGTTCTGTTTTCAATGCTCAAAATATTGGGTGAAAGGAGGAAAAGTTAGAAAAAGAATGCGGAATTTTCCTCCTTTTGGGGGTTTGGTTAATCAAAACTTACTAGTAGTAGTCTTCTTTCTATTCTTGCTTTTCCTTTGTTTTCTACATTAAATTTTCCATTTCAAGTTTCAAAGGAAAAATTTTCCCTCTCTCTGCCCCAATAATAGTGAATACGTATAATAATAATTATGATAATAATGGTATTAGTTATTTCCTATCCGAAATACGATTTTTTAATGACTTGTTATATCAGTATGTCAAATACATTTTGAATATAATACTATATGTCTAATTTTATTCTTAACATATATTATTGAAATGTATTTAAAAATANAATATTTAAAAAATTAAAAAGTTTATTTATATTTTAATATTAATAAAATATTAAATATCATTACAATTTATTTAAAAATATTTTATATATCATATATATGTATCTTATAAAATTTTAAAATTTGTATATCCACATATAGCATATTATATTGTATCGTTTCTGTATCTGTGTTCATGTGAGTGATTGTGTTCGTATAATGTGCGAAAAATTAATAATATAAACTTTTTGTACAAATCTTTTAGATAACTAAAATGGTAATAAAGAAATTTTGAGTTTTATAATTAGTTAAAAGCAATCTATATAGCTGTTAAAACAAATTTGGTTAATTTATATATATATATATTGAAATATTTGTTTAAGTAGTATTTTTAATTCTTAAAAAAAATTGTATGATAATAAATTTTATAGTATAATAAAATCTAGTTCTATCAATTTATAGACTATAGTGTCTTTATATACATTATATTTTCACAACGATTCCTCTTTAATATCATTGAATATCAATTAACTTCGTAACTTATAATTTCATCTTAAAAATTCAAAAATTTATAAAAAATATATAAGAATAGAATAATATTTTAATAAATAGAATTAATTAATGACAAATAAATAATATGACAATTTTTTTAGAAAATAAACTAATAATGTATTGAATTCATTATTAATTAGGAGATAATACTAGTTAATATCATTAGATGAAGAAAAATAATAAAAAATAAATTTAAAATTTTATAAAAATTACAACTTAACAAAAGAATTTATGTGACAATAAAATAAGTAAAAAGATGTTATTTTTGTTGTAAAATAAATAAAAGATATATAAAATAAAGATGTATAAATAGAAGACTCTATTATTAATATAATTAGTTCAATAATATTTATATATATGTATATAATAATATTATATGTTATATTGTGTATATATATACAAAGATAAGAAAAAGTATTAAAAATAAAGAGAGAGAGAATTGCATTTGTTTATTGTTACTATCTCAATATAATAAATATGGTTAATATTGCTATTAATATTATATGTAAAGAGTAATAGAAAATAGAATTTAAAATACTTATAAAATAAAAGAAGAGAAAGAATTGTAATAGTAATATAAGGAGAAGGGTATTTGATTGCAACATAAAAGGGAATCGATTTCTTATTATTTGGTTGTGTGTAGTAAGAGAAAAGAAAATAAGTGCTTTATAGTAAGAAAGAGAGAGAGGAAATACATTAGTTATATTATTGCTGTGTGTTTTTATTCAGAGGCTTGAGCCTCTATTTATAGGTGTACAAGATGACATTTTTCAAACTATAATAAATAGAGTCATCCTTGATAAACTAAGTTACTTTGGAAATGGGCATCCACATATGATCTTATCACAACACTCCCCCTTGGATGCCCATTTAGGATTATTGCCTCATTAAAATCTTACTAAAGAAAACCCTGTGGGAAAAATCTTAGTGAAGGAAAAAGAGTACAATATCCTTTGTGATGGGGACTGCCTCATTAAAAACCTTGTCAAGAAAAACCCAATGGGAAAAAAAACCTGACCAAGGAAAAAAGAGTACAGTCTCCCCCTCTTGCTGACATCATTTAACTTCTCGAAATCGGCGCATCCCAATCTCATGTACCAATCTTTCAAAGGATGATTTTGGGAGTGACTTTGTAAATAAATATGCCAGATTGTCACTTGAACAGATCTGTTGGACATCAATTGTCCCTTGATTTTGAAGATCATGAGTGAAGAAGAATTTGGGAGAAATTTGCTTTGTTCTATCGCCTTTAATGTATCCGCCTTTAAGTTGAGCAAT
>NC_029774.3:126101305-126104954 GCF_000817695.3 Arachis duranensis
TTAAGTTGAGCAATGCATGCTGTATTATCTTCAAACAGGACAGTTGGAGCTATCTTATGATCAATCAGTCCACATGATAACAGGATATATTGGATCAAACTCTTGTGCCAAAAACACTCGCGACTTGCTTCATGAATCGCTAGTATTTCAGCATGATTAGAGGATGTTGCAGCAATTGTCTGTTTCGTGGACCTCCAAGATATAGCTGTACCACCATATGTGAACAGATATCCTGTTTGAGATCTTCCTTTATGTGGATCAGACAAGTATCCGGCATCTGCATAGCCAACTAGTTGTGACTTGGATCCGTAGGGATAAAACAATCCCATATCAACCGTTCCATGAAGATATCGAAAAATTTGTTTGATTCCACTCCAATGTCTTCTGGTTGGAGAGGAACTATACCTTGCTAGTAAATTCATAGCAAATGATATATCGGGTCTTGTATTATTAGCAAGATACATTAGCGCTCCAATGGCACTAAGATATGGTACTTTAGGACCAAAGATATTTTCATTTTCTTCTTTAGGACATAATTGATCATTTTCCACATCCAAAGACCTTACGATCATTAGGGTACTTAATGGATGTGACTTATCTTTTTCACATCCAAAGATCTTACGATCATTGGGGTACTTAATGGGTGTGACTTATCCATATAAAATCTCTTCAAGATCTTTTCTGTGTATGTTGTTTGATGAATAAAGATCCCGTCTTTTATATGCTCGATCTGCAGGCCGAGACAAAATTTAGTCTTTCCAAGATCTTTCATCTCAAACTCTTCTTTTAGAGTTTTTTTAATTGTTGGAATCTCTTCAGGAGTCCCAATGATATTTAAATCATCAACGTACACAGCAATTATAATGAACCCAGATGTAGTTTTCTTTATGAAAACACATGGGCAGATGTCATCATTCTTGAAACCGTTTTTGGCAAGATACTCAGTAAGACGATTATACCACATTCGTCCAGATTGCTTTAGACCATATAAAGATCTTTGCAATTTGACTGAGTATAACTCTTGTGAATATTCACTGGATGGTTTAGATATCTTTAGTCCTTCAGAGACTTTCATATAGACAGTGGCGGAACCAGAAATTTTATAAGAGGGGGGCCAATTAAATATAAAATATAACAAAAAATTAACAAAATATGATTTGTAGCATATATATCAAAAAAGTAATTATACTATATAAAAGTCAATGTTCAACTACATACTAAAACTTTATGGTCCAAACTTTATGTATGCTCTACGAATTTCATCTTGTTGATTGATAGGATAATTCCAAATTTGCGGACGCTTTCCGGGATCACGCATCAATGTATCAATATTAACTTGATCTATTTCAGTCCTTGCTATTTTGGAAGCAGGGGGTTGAATATCTTGCTCAACAAGTTGTGTCACAGGTTGTTCAATAATATTTTGAACATTACTCAAAGAATCTGAAGCTGAATTTTGTTCATCATATATTCTCTCTTTTCTCTTGAAAAATGAGTGAATTGTTTTCATCTTTGACATTTTTAACTTAACTTGAACTATCTAAAAAAAAAAAAAACAAAAATAATTGCATATATATTATTTTCTTAAAAAAAAATATTAAACCTATTGAGCAATAACAAATAATTTTAGAAACACAAATATATAATAACCAAAAATAAAGTTATTGATTTACCTGATTATTTTTTGTTCCAAGTCTCACAAAAAAATAATTCTATTGAGTTTTGTCCTCACTTCAATCTTTGAACACTGTCCATTATAAAAATAAATAAATTAATTATTTTAAATAAATAATGTAAATAATACTTGACATTGTCATTAACTTAAAAAAAATTGAAATATACCTCTTTGAATCTTTGTTGTGCATTCAATGGTTAATATTTTGTTGTTCACTTCTCTTCAATGGTTTTTCTTCATATGTCTTGTTTTGGTATGAAAAGAAAATTAAAATGAGAAGAGTAGAAGACCAAAAGTTTGGAAACCACTAAAAGAGAGAGAAAAGTGGCGCTGATGCCTCTAATGGCTTGAAACAAATATTTGAAAAATGTACTAGTGTTACTTTAATTAATAGTATGGGCTTGGGCTAGTATAATAGAACCATTTTTATTAATTATTAGAATGGGCTATTTGTTAACAAGAGCAACAATAATTCAAATATCTAATACATAATGCAGTTTTTAGTTTTTTTAATTTATAAAATTTTGTAAGTTATATTTTTTTTAATATTATATATAAAAAAATTTAATATTATTAATTATTACTATTTACTATTTTTTTTAAAAAAATTTGGGGGGGACCATGGCCACCTTAGGTCCCCCCGTGGATCCGCCACTGCATATAGATATCCCGATCTAATGAGCCGTATAAATAGGCTGTTACCACATCCATTAAATGCATATGCAGTTTATGATATGCAGATAAACTGACCAAATAACGCAATGTTATCGCATCCACTACAGGGGAATACGTTTCTTCATAATCTATACCGGGCCTTTGTGAAAAACCTTATGCCACAAGTCGGGCTTTATAGAGCACAACTTCATTTTTCTCATTTCATTTTCTCACAAATACCCATTTGTATCCAACAGGTTTTACATCTGCAGGTGTACGGACTATAGGTCCAAAGACTTCACGTTTTGCAAGTGAGTCTAATTCAGCCTTCATGGCTGCTTCCCATTTTGGCCAATCATTTCTTTGTCAACATTCTTCAACTGATCTTGGCTCAAGATCCTTATTTTCATGCATGATATTCAATGCCACATTATATGCAAATATTTCATTGACAATTGTCTTATTTCGGTCTCATTTCTCTCCTGTAAAGACATAATTTATCGAGATCTCGTCATTTTCACAATTTTCAGGTACCTGAACGTCTTCTGACATTATATCAGAATTTTGGACAACTGCAGGTGTCTTTACTATGTCTTTTTCAACAGGAATATTATTTACCTCTTTTCTCTTTCGAGGATTTTTTCTTTGGAACCGACAGGCCTGCCACGCTTCTGGCGTGTATTTGCTTCCGTGGCTATTTGCCCTACTAGGACATCAATTCGAATTGGGGCATTTTCCGCCCTGCTACGCTTCTGGCGTGAATTTGCTTCAGTGGCTACTTGTCCTACTGGGACGTCAATTCGAATTGAGGCATTTTCCGCTGGTATGTAAGATTTGGTTATCCTCTTTGTATTGGAAAATGCATCAGGCAATTCATATGCTATTTTTTGCAAATGTATAATCTTTTGAACTTCTAGTTCACATTGCCCTGATCGAGGATCTAAATGCATCAACGATGATGCATTCCAATTAAGTTCCTTTTCAGGAAGCTTACTCTCTCCCCCTAATGTTGAAAATTTTGATTCATCAAAATGACAATCCGCAAATCGGGCTTTAAACACATCACCAGTTTGTATCTCAAGATACCTCACTATAGAGGGAGAATCATATCCAACATATATCCCCAATTTTCTTTGGGGTCCCATTTTGGTGCGATTAGGTGGTGCAATGGGAACATATATCGCACACCCAAATATTCTTAAATGGGAAACATTTGGCTGCTGGCCAAAAGCTAATTGTATAGGAGATAATTGATGATAACTCGTTGGCCTCAAACGAATAAGTGCTGCGGCATGTAAAATAGCATGCCCCCAAACCGAT
>NC_029774.3:126105033-126106712 GCF_000817695.3 Arachis duranensis
TTAATTGGAGGCGCTTAATAAGTGATTCTGCTAACCCATTTTGTGTGTGAACATAAGCTACTGGATGTTCAACACTTATTCTATTAGCTATACAATAAGCATCAAAAGCTTGGGAAGTAAATTCACCAGCATTATCAAGACGAATTGCTTTAATTGGATTTTCTGGAAATTGTGCTTTTAATCGAATAATTTGAGCCAGTAATCTCGCAAACGCCAGGTTGCGAGAAGATAATAAGCACACATGTGACCATCTCGAAGATGCGTCTATCAGGACCATAAAATATCTAAAATATCCACATGGTGGATGAATAGGTCCACATATATCACCTTGAATCCTTTCTAGGAATTCAGGGGACTCAAATCCAATCTTTACTGGTGATGGCTTTAAAATTAGCTTTCCCTGAGAACATGCAGCACAACAAAATTCACTAGTTTTAAGAATCTTCTGGTTCTTTAGTGAATGTCCATGGGAGTTTTCAATAATTCTCCTCATCATGGTTGTTTCCGGATGACCCAATCGGTCGTGCCAAGTTATGAATTCATTTGGGCTAGTAAACTTCTGGTTTACAGTGGCATGTGATTCAATTGCACTAATCTTGGTATAATACAACCCAGATGAAAGTGAGGGTAATTTTTCTAATATAACTTTCTTATTTGAATCATGAGTTGTGATACATAAATACTCATGATTTCCCTCATTCATAGTCTCAATATGATATCCATTTCGGCGAATATCTTTAAAGCTCAACAAGTTTCTATGAGACTTGGTAGACAATAGTGCATTATTTATTATGAATTTTGTTCCTCCAGGAAACAAAATTATAGCTCTTCCGGAGCCTTCAATCACATTGCCTGAGCCAATAATAGTATTAACACATTCTTCTTTTGGCACCCGATGGGTAAAATATATATCACTTTTGAGAATTGTGTGCGAACTTGCACTATCCGCAAGGCATACATCTTCATTACATATCCTTGCCATTCTTCAAAAACAAATAATAATAAAATGAGTAGTATGCACAGTTAAATTGAATACTTGATCAGAATTATTTTTCTAAGAAACACTGTACATAAAATAATGCCATATACTAAAATTTTATTTTAAAATTTGACACATTTAATAATTTTAAAATTCATATTAATATTTCATTATTTATGTACATCACATTTGAAACTTAAATACATAGAAAATAAAACTTAACAATAAGTTTTTTACATTATTTATTTACATATATACTTCACAATCCCACATATTAAACTATTCCATCATTGATCAGATGACCAATATTTCCTTCAGGGTCCTCAAAGAAATCAGATACATCATAATGAGTGGTGGAGTTCTCAGCATCATTTGAAACAAAATTTGTTTCATTTCCTTTGTCGTTCTTTTTCAAAGATGCCTGGTAAAGATCGACTAGGTGCCTTGGGGTACGACAGGTACGTGACCAATGGCCCTTTCCACCACAGAGGAAACACTTCTCCTCGGTTGATTTATTCTACCCGATATTCCTTTCTTTATCCCAATTCTGGTGAGATTCTCTCTTTTGAACATAATTCTTTTTCCTTCCATAATTTTTTCTTGTTATTAAAAGCTTGCCATTTACCTCTTCTGGGGTAATGTTTGCCGCATTTACTTCAGGAAATAGGGCGGCACCAGCTGGGCGCGCTTCATGATTTTT
>NC_029774.3:126114437-126134704 GCF_000817695.3 Arachis duranensis
AAACAACACTGTATGTACATTTCTGCTTTATGTTCATGGTATCATATCTTTTGTAGGATCCCTGCCTCTTCCATGGTCCATTAGGATGAAAATTGCACTGGGAGCTGCAAAAGGTCTTGCTTTTCTTCATGAGGAAGCAGAACGACCAGTAATATATCGGGATTTCAAGACTTCCAATATACTATTGGATTCGGTAAGTTCCAACAGCTACAGTAGGATTACATTATTATTTCTCCCCTTTATATCAATCATTTTAATATCGCAATGATTCAGGACTACAATGCCAAGCTCTCTGACTTTGGACTCGCAAAAGATGGTCCTGAGGGTGATAAAACCCATGTCTCCACTCGAGTGATGGGAACCTATGGTTATGCAGCACCAGAGTATGTCATGACAGGTAAGTTCAGCTTGCACTTGAAATTTCTGAATCAAAATTTTTGGAATGTAATTCCTTTGTGAAACTGTTTCTGCTCTTGGTACATTTGTGTGATACTTATCATTTTCGTTTTTTCATCTTGTGGCTGATTTAGGATTAAGGATCCTACATTATATTCCATAGTTTCAAGCACACTTGTGTTTTTTCATACCTTACATAGTATCATTTTCATTTCCAACTTTTTTATTAACCAATTCCGTAAATGATAAGATTTATGTTGTCGTTGGCAGGACATCTTACGTCAAGAAGTGATGTGTATAGTTTCGGAGTAGTACTACTTGAGATGTTGACTGGCAGAAGATCTATGGACAAAAACCGACCCAATGGCGAACATAACCTCGTGGAATGGGCTAGACCGCATCTAGGAGAGAAAAGAAGGTTCTACCGGTTAATAGACCCTCGCTTGGAGGGTCACTTCTCCATAAAAGGAGCTCAGAAAGCAGCTAGTTTGGCTGCACATTGCCTTAGTAGAGATCCAAAGGCAAGGCCTCTCATGAGTGAAGTCGTAGAAGCTTTAAAGCCTCTGCCAAACCTCAAGGACATGGCTAGTTCATCATATTATTTCCAGACAATTCAAGCCGACCGGTTCAGTGCAAGCCCGAATACTAGAAACGGACGAACACAAGGCGCATTACTGACGCGGAACGGGCAGCATCCGAGGAGCCTTTCGATACCACATGGTACACATGCATCTCCATATCACCATCAGTTTCCCCAACAATCACCAAAACCAAATGGAAAGGCACAGAGTTGATGAAATTTTCCATTTTCTTTGCTACCCTTCTTCGTTTCATTATTTCTAAGTATAGATGTCAGTTCAGTCAATCAAGCCATTTGTTCATGGAAAACTTGAGAGCAAAAGAAGCATCTTTTGTTTTATAATGTGTTATGAAGAAGAATGTAAGGGAAGGTGAATCTTATTGAGCAACTTTGTCCTGTCAAAATTGTCAACCTATGTGTTTCTTCAGGTTGTTTGGAAAATATTCAAGATTATTATTAGCACCTCAAATTTATATTCTTTTGCTTAAACAATTTCTTTTCCCCATTTGCCACCATAATCCCTTAATCTTTTCTCTTTTGTGCCATCAAACTCTGCGGCTCTCCTTAAATTATTCAGGCGCTTTTTGTTCATGGAAAGATGAGAAAGTAGATTTATTGAATTAATTATGTCCTGTTGTTTGTTCCTACATGATCCTGAAAGCTTATATCCTAGTTGTGGTTAAAAAACCTAAGGCTGTGTTTGAAAACACGAATTAAATTTGATTTGAAACATAAAAAATTGTCTCATTAAAGCCATCTGATGAAATAAAATTTTGACTAGTACATAAAATAATAATAAACAATACTTGGCATTGTAAGTCATTTTCATCATGCAGATCAATGAGAATACAAGCTCTCAACTGAATAAAATTGTAATTAAGAGAGTCAAGTTTATCATTAATTTTTCAGTTATTATATGAATAAAATTGTTTGATTCAATTATTTATTACCTTAAAAATTTAATCAATGCTATTTCCTAAAAAATATAATAAAACTTATTTTACAATACTTTTGTTTAACTTATTTAATTTTGATGTATTTTTAATGTAAAAAAATTTAAATGTATCGAATTATATAATGTTATACCAATAAAAATAAATATCTTTTATATTCATGACAGAAATTGGTTATTAAAAAAATATTAATACATCAACATTAGGCTCATTTTTTTAGATATGGCAGGAGTGTGCGTTGTGCGTGGATGTGGAGAGCATACTGAAACAGCGGGAAAGAAATCGGACTATCCAAATCGGACTATCCAATTTCTTTGTTAAAAGAAATTTGTCCTTTAATCGGACAGTCCAAGTTGTGTGAGAGGGAGAATTTGAATTTTAGCTAAACTAATCGGATCATCTGATTTGTGTATTCTAAATTTTTTTAATTATTTAAACACAAATTGAAGGGTCCGAGTACAAAAATCGAACGGTCCAATTTTTACTCTTAACATCAAATATCCATACACTCCATAACCGGGTCCTACATCATTCTTCTCTCCATATCTAGATTAAAAATTGTCACATTAAACTAACTTGGGAATATTAATAACTGAAAAAAAAAAAAAAGAAAAAGAGTGCGACAAGATTGATAAAGAACAATTAAGAATCTGGCATGCGAATTAGGGAAAAGGTAACTCCTTTAGAACGAATCTGTTGTGTTGTGCTGCTGTCAGGATTCAATTCCCGCTGACGAAAAATTCACCGTCTTGTGTTGTGGTGAGACAAAAATCACTTTTTTCCTTTCTTCATTTCACAATTTCGTTGTCTTTAACAGTTACAGAACTCTCCAATTTCACTCTATTTCCCACTTGCAATTCACAATTCATTACGTTTCGCATTTGATCCACTTGCAGTCCTTTTTCTGTGTTCGTTTCTTTCAGCTTATTCTCGATAATCGTTTATCTCTCTGCTGACGTGGCTTTGTTTGTTATTAGCTTCTGTGTACTTGATTCTGTTTAATAGAATTTGTTAATCCTATTTTTTAATGTGCTCACTTTTCCCTTTGAATTCAAACGCATAAAGTGGGGAGATTTTCCAAATGTCTCACAAAAGGTGATAAAATCATTAGGTCTTGGTGAATGGTGATAGTAGACAATCTATTACCTATCACATGATGAAAATTTAATTTTGTCTGTCTTTGTTTTGTTCAATTATGATTAAGATTTGTGTTACATTTGAATGGGGTGTGAGACCTAGTAGCCTGGAGTATATAAGAAACATTTCTCTTCAGTTATTGTTTGTAGATTCCAATTATTTTGACCAGAATTCAATCATTCTGTTCTTTAATATGCTTTAATAGTTATCCTTTCCCCTTTTTATTTTTGGAATTTAAGTTGTTACATATTTCATGCATTACTTATGGAGCTTATTGAATATAATCCCAAGTTCTGCATCTGTGATGTATAAAAATATTTGAGGCATAACTGTTGGATTGGCGTCTTATTTTTGGTGCAGGGTTCCTAAAAGATGGGGCTAGCTCTTGGTTGTCTTCAAGTGGACCAGTCAACGGTAGCTATCAAGGAAGTTTTTGGGAAGTTCGATGATGTGCTTGAACCCGGTTGCCACTTTGTGCCTTGGTGTCTTGGCAATCAAGTAGCTGGTTACCTTTCTTTGCGTGTGCAGCAGCTTGATGTTTGTTGCGAAACCAAGACGAAGGTTTGTTCTTATTTCTATGCAAGACAAAGGATTTGTCTAACTATATGATTGTGTTGAGCAACTGTCTTATGACATAAAATGATAAAATACATAGACACAAGATAGAGACAAGTTAAACAAAAAATGTGTTAGGAGTTTTGTCCTAGACAAAGACATTTAATTTGTTTCTGTATTTATCCATTTTCGCAAACAAATTTGTATATCCCAATGTCTTTTTGTCTTTCTCTTGAGACACCTACCAAACAAGGCCTATCATTATAAGTACTTCAGTTCAATGTTATCTTTTAGTGTCTGTTCATTACCTATGCATGTTCATCTTTTACTACTATAGATATTGCAATTGTTTTTCTTCTCTCTTGATTTTATTTGCTTACCTGATCTTGATATATCCAATACCATTAGGACAACGTCTTTGTCACCGTTGTTGCTTCTATCCAATATCGAGCACTTGCAGAAGGTGCCGTAGATGCATTTTACAAGCTTAGCAATACCAGAGCACAGATTCAAGCCTATGTCTTTGATGGTGTGGATTCGTGACGTATACTCCTCCAAGAAATTGGTTTCTTTGGATGTATCTGTATGTTCAGGATGAGATTGACAAGCTTATGTTGTTATTGCAGTTATTAGGGCAAGTGTTCCAAAGATGGAACTAGACGCCTCTTTTGAACAGAAGAATGAAATTGCGAAAGCTGTAGAGGAAGAACTTGAAAAGGTAACTCATTTTTATGTACCTATTTTTTTACTTCTCCCTATTTCTCTATGCTGAGAACCAACGGTTTAGTTACTCATAATATTGATTTTTTTGCTTTCAAATAGGCAATGTGTGCTTATGGCTATGAGATAGTTCAGACTCTTATTGTGGATATCGAACCAGATGAGCATGTCAAGAGAGCCATGAACGAGATAAATGCTGGTATTCTTTCTGGATCTGCATCATCATACATTTTTATTAGATCAGAGTTGTATTTTTTGTTTCTCAGAGACATGCAAATAGAAGAAATAGAAAATTTCCTGTCGAGAAGGAAATTCTATTAGTATCGATGTAATTCAGTGTCTAGTCTTCCTTTCAGCAAAAACGTTTCATTTCTAAATCTACACTATACTTTATTCGTTGAAAATAGCTGCGAGATTGAGGGTGGCTGCAAATGAGAAGGCCGAGGCGGAGAAGATTCTGCAGATTAAGAGAGCAGAAGGAGAAGCGGAGTCGAAGTATCTAGCAGGGCTTGGAATAGCCCGTCAACGCCAAGCCATAGTTGATGGCCTGAGGGACAGCGTGCTAGCCTTCTCAGAGAATGTCCCTGGGACAACATCAAAGGATGTCATGGACATGGTTCTGGTCACCCAATATTTTGATACATTGAAGGAAATCGGTGCATCCTCAAAATCCAATTCTGTTTTCGTTCCACATGGACCGGGAGCTGTTAAAGATATTTCTTCACAAATTAGAGAAGGTCTTCTTCAAGGAAATGTGGCTTAATCTTGAAATTTAGCATTCACATCAGTGGACAGTTGAGTTTAGCCTCTCAACTTTAGCTGCATATTTTCTTGTTTTTGCCATGACTTCTAAGCTGTTTGGTATGTCTTCAATATTTTTCCTTTTTCTCTTTCCATTTGGTTCCATTGGAAAACATGTCCCCATATTTTGAATGTTTGTTATATTACAACAGACTCATCCGTTAGAAATATAAATAATCGTTAATATGGGAAGAAAAGAAAATGTGGTGTAAGAAGGGTCAACTCTATGTGGGAAAAGGAGTTTCCCTTTTAAAATGCAGATTATTATGGGCAAGATCTTGCATTGTTAATTCAATTAATTGGATTATGTATCAAGATAATCTAATGGTTTAGATTCTATTATGGTTTTAGACCATCGTTGTTACTAAATCTACAATATTAGATATCCACTTAGCCAGCAAATACAGATTCCAACAAAACTGGGGTGTTACAAGCTTTTGTCACGAGTATTATGATTGTCAATATAACCAAAAACTAGATGCATTTACTACTGTCCTCTGCGTTAAATTTTCGATATACACTGAACAAGAATCTGATTTACAGAAACTATCACCTTTCAAGTTCAAAAACAACTCAAAGGTGAATCAATCAATGCCTTCCGTGTTGATTCGTTGAATAAAATACAGGCAAATTTAAAATTTGTTTATAATTATTTTTACATCCCAAGCCCACCAAGATATGTAACGATAATCAAGAACTCCAAAATGAAGGACTAAATGTTCATTGGGAAAGTGAATCCCCACCACTAAACTTATTGCCTCCACAATGAGAGACACGATCGATGAAATCGCAGAACCAAACTAAGCTCTAAGGCTTCAAGGCCACGGCAAGACCAACCTTTGCACTCTTCTCAATTGCCCCGGTATCCACTTCACCTGAGAGAGAGACCCGGGTTCTTGGATTCCAATCATGCTGGATCACAGCATTGGCCCTGCCATAGTTGTTCACCCGAGCTTTCACCAATGTTAGGGGGTCAAGTGCATGCTGTGTGCCAATAGTCAGCATGTTTTCATTGCTAGAAAAGCTGTGAGAAAGCTCGGCACCAACAGCAGTGTTTGTCAACGGGCTTACAACATGATAGTATGATGCATTGACGGTGTCACCCTTATCATTTCTACATTCATTAACAAAGTTATAACATAAAAATTATAAATAATAATAATAACAACAAAAGGGGGGCAAAAAGGTAACAATTTAGGTTGCATAAGAAAACAGATAAGCCTATCTATAAAATTGGAGGCCATAGTTACTAACTAAAAAGTGTTCGGTGTTTGGCCTACTTACACGGTTAGGGACGCAATAAGGTCAGCATGAGTGAAGTTTAGCCCTGCATTATATTTGATAAAGTTTCCAGAGGCAGTATCGAATGAAAGATCAGTCCCAACAGCAACCAAATCATTTCCGACCACACCAGAAAAGTTAACAATGGGAGTTGCTGTCAATCCAAGGCTGGTGCTTATTCCAGCATACTCGTGCCGGTACTGGAGTTCAACCTATTAAACACCAATAGAGAGGAAATAAACTTATTGAGAATAACTTTATATGCCAGAATAGGTTAGCCACAAGTTAATACAAGAAAATCTATATTGACTTTCTATGCCATCGATCATCGATCGATACTAACTATTTTGAGATATATCAAAGAAAAATTACTATTCTCTTTACCTTGCCAGATTTCTGATCTGGGAAAATGAAGCTAAAAATGGATTTGAGTCCAGGTGCAGGTTCATCCACGGTAACAGTAGTAAGCAGCTGAAAAGTATCCAAGTCAATATAAAAGCTTGTAAAATATACATTGCAAAAGCTCTAACTAATCACTAAATTTTTGTCATATTGAGACTTGTGTATTCATTAGGCAACTTAAATATAAAAGCATACGTTAACTTCTTATCACATTACAAAAATGATTAAAGGTATAGCAAATGTTTGCTTTTGTTATGGTCACACAAAAGTAACTAGACACGAAACTTCTACAAATAGACAAAATGGGAGTGAACTAGTTATATACTCCCTGGATTCCATATTGATAATATGTAAGCCTATATGAATATACCTTAATATACGAATCGTTGTACCAGAAACATTCAAAACAACTACCAAAAATGGAATGGAGGGAGTATCACTAATGAGACATCCCATGCAAAAACGGCAGCTACAATTAAAAAGTAATCGTTACAATTGTAAAATCAACTAGTATCAAGGGCAAAATCATGCCAGCAATAAAGTTCAACTCACATTTGAATTCGAGTCAACTTTAATATCGGTTGTGATGTTCTTGTTCTTCAGCTTAGTGTTGACATCTGCCAAATATATCTCACCCTTCCTGATTCCAGTTGAAGTGATTTCCTGAGTATAGAAACACCAATTGGAACTATAAAATCAGCAGAATCGATCACAAAAATTAAAAGAATAATTATAATAATAACCCAAATAGTAGAAAAATATAATGAAATTTAGAAAATGATTAAAAAATACATAAAAAGCTCCAATCAATAAAACAATACTTCCATGATTAAACTGCACCAGAAAATTCTACTTCCAACATAAAATTTATTGTAAAATTTACCCCCAAAATATGAGCTTACCACTCCAGTGGAAGTGTAAGTGGTGATAGTGAACTTGTGGTCGTTCTGATAATCCTTGAACAGAAGCTCTGCAATTCAATTTTTTGGTACAAATTAAACGAAAACAAATCCATCAACAGACAGGGAAAAAACTGAATGATTAAGAAAAGTGAAAAAGAAAAAAAAATCAGATACCTCGAGCTTTCTTTCCGATATCGGAGTAGAGACCTGGACCATTCACCATGTTTTTCCCCGGAAAATAGAAACTAGGATTTATGAGAAAAGAAAAAAACGAGGGAAAATCTGTGTAGCGTGTAACGTGTTCGAGGGTTTGAGCAATGCGAAGAACAAACCCTAATATTTGGGGAAGTGTTCGCCGAAACACAGAGGATGATCTACAGCCGTCGGATGTAATGTTAGATGAGGAGATGAATCTGTGGCCGTTGATTCGTAACACGAGGAAGTGGTGGCTCGAGAATCGGAACAAGGTGTTAAGTACTGGCGGCATATTCCGCCTCCATTTTGGATTCTTTCATTTTATTTTCTTTTTCAATTTATTTATTTTGTTTATAAAAAATTGGAATGTGTGACTGTTAGTATTTGATAATGCACGTGTCCAATACAATGGCACGTGTATTTTTCCTTTTATCTTAAAGAAAAACAAATTGGGAGCATAAGGAAAATTTGTTGTTAAAGGGACTTGTGTTTGTGCTAAAACTATAGTGAATGATGATCAACAAAAAGAAAAACAATACAATAGTGAATAATAGCGAGAGGGAGCTATATAAAAAATATATCACTTATAGTGTGTTATATTGAATTGAATTCTTTTTATAGTTAATTGCGAGGGCAAAATACATAGACCACCCAATTGAAGTTCAATATTACTAATATCATCCAAAGTAAGAAAAGGTTGATGGAGTATCTAAAGCTTCTTTTTATGTAAATCGAACTAGGATATTTTGATTTATAAATGTACTAAATTGAATTAGGTAAAATATATTTATTAGGACAGTTTAAACTACGCATAATTTAAATTAGACCAAGTAGATTTAGCACATAATTTTTAAATCTATGGTAATTTGAATTAAGCTGTTTCGAATTAATCCATAGTCTAGTATCTATAATAAATTGAAATAGGTAATTACGATTTAGTCAATAGTAAATCTAACCTACTTAATTCGATTTACATAAGACCCTCTACCCACATTAAATCTAATTCACCTATTTCAATTTAAATGCAGCTTCACTCTATATAATTCGAATCCACTTTATTCGAATTACATGTTACCATTTCAAGTTCCCATCAAATCCAGAGAAAACGACGCTGCCTAACATAATGAAAGACGACTCGAATCGGATCTACTGCTTATATGGAGTCGCACATATCGCTGGTAGCGTGTACGCTGAGGTTAGTACAACAAAACTTAAAATTTCGTTTTAGGGGCTCCACCCTGGTGGGGATCTGGGACCACATCATCAATGCCGGCCACTTCAAACGCAGCATCAACTACCGGCACAGTATCAACTCATTTTTGTGTCACGAGTGCGGTCTAGATCAGCAGCAAAGGGCGGGGAAGCCACCAAACATGCATTAGGCTCAATCACAGGCAGAGATGAAGAGACATCACCAGGCCTCGAACTCGACTCGGCGGCCGTGGCTGAATGTAGAGGAATCCGGTTAGAACCTTCCGAGCTAAAGACCACATCCACAAGTTTGGCCAATAGCTCAGGGGTCCTCACGTCCGAGAATTGTCGACGACAGTGAAACAGCACTTCCAAGTCTTCATCACTGGTTATGACGAACAAATCATACTTCACATCATTCCGCAAAATCGAAATCGGAATTCTGTAGAATAACTTCTCCATCTGTTTCATGCCTTGCAAACCCAGTTTTCGGATTATATTATCCTTAAACTCTAATGAAAACACTAAGCGGATCCTTATCTGTATACTTAATTCGAAACACATTTTTTCTTAATCGACCCTCTATAGTGTACGAAAACCAAAAAGCTCTCATCACTAACTATTGTGAGGCTCACTACTATGATAGAGAATTCACATTTCACAATATTTATACACATTGGCTCCCTTCTAAATCGAATTACCTTGCTTCTATTTAAATATGTTGTTGAAACAATAGTAAATCTGCTTAACCTAATTTGAATAATGTGTTTTGGTCTCCAATAAGGTAAATTGAAATAGCCTAATTCGATTTACTTTGAACGAAACCATCCATTCATAGATCTGACTAGCCTGTTTTGATTTACTCGATTCAAATATAAATTAAAATTGTCTAATTTAATTTATATATGGCCTAATAATTCTACCTAACCTAATTCAATTTACTAATATAAATTGCAACTCAAATTACTCTAATTCAATTTATACAAAGATCACTCTAATTCAATTTATATAAAGAAGACCTTTGGATGATCCACTTACCATTTTGCTGCTTTGAGTGATATTGATAATATTTACCTCCCTTTAATTTATTCAAGTATTTTGCCCTAATTGCGATGTATTGTTAACAGTACATATTATTTTCCTATATTCTAATTAGATATATGAATTTCATATAATTATATAGATGGTTTATTATCAATTAAATATTTTTATTAATGTGTTGATGCATATTTAAGTATTTTTGTAAAAAATTTGTAATTTTTGTATATTATAAATGTAAAAAAAATACAAACAATTATAAATTATATGCTTGTTTGAATGTTATTAAATCGATAAAAAAATATTTTTTATTTTTTATTGTGTTTGGCAAATTTTTAATAGTAAAAGTAAAAGAACTAGAAAAATAAAAAATATTTTTTTTGAGAAGCTACAATTTATATCTTTTTTTAAAAGATATTTTTTATATAATAAATGAACAAAAAAGTACTTTTATCTTATTTTACCCAAACATAATTGATAGATAAAAAGATCTTTTTATATGAGATATCCAAACATAAAATCATTTTTACTTTTGTAAAAAGATATTTTAAAAAAATATTATTTTAAAAAAAGGAGGCATGCTACACATACAAGCCTTTTTGGCTTACAAGCTATACAAGTTGGCCAAAGTCCAAGAAAAAAACATGCGCACCACTCCGTTAGAATTGAGCGTCCAACGCACGCACACTTGTAATCGTTTTTCCACAACACGTTCATTATACCGCACTCTTCCTCTTTTTCCCTCTTCTGAAGAAACGTTCCAACTCCTCGCGAATAGTAGAAGAAATCAAGAAGAAAAGATATAAATTTCCATCAAAAATCACCAGAAAAAACGAAGAAACATTATTTAAAGTACTGTTTTACTGTTCTTCTAGGTTTTTTTCTCTAAATTGTCTCTGTCATGTGCATTATCTTTAACCAGCAAAATATTAAAAGATTTCAAAAAGAAATATACTATCTTCCTCTTGATATTGGGTGTATTTCTTAAATTCTTTGGGTGTATTTCTTAAATTCGTTTGGTGTATTTCTGTAATCCTTTGGGTGTATTTCTGTAATTGTTTGGTTTATTTCTGTAACCGTTTGGGTGTATTTCTGTAATCGTTTGGGTGTATTTCTGAAGTTCCATTGTCTTCAAAATAATTTCAAAACTTGATTTCAAAAACCATAAAAATCGAAAAAAACAGAAGGAAATCGAAGGCAACGAGAAAACGCACGAAGAAGACCGAACAAATTTGACAAGAAACTCGAAAAATGAAACGAAATCGTTTGAAACATGGAAGTTATATATTCACGTGTTAATTGATTTGGATTGATTTAAAAGTCTGTTAAAGAGGCACGTAACATAAATAGCGCGTTTAGGAGGTTTCGTTCTCTTCAGACTTGTAAAGCTTGTAAGCGCAAAACACTTGTATGTAGATATTAATCCTTAAAGAAAATCTTTTTTGAGAATGACGCCCAAATAAGTTCATAACTTTAACAAAAATATCTGATTTTTAAATTTATTTTTCTTTTAGAGAAAATTCGATTTAAGAATTTAATTATAATAAAAAAAATATTTACTCAAATTGGTCTCAAAAAACTTTTAAACCAATATTAATTCTCATCAAATTTTAATAATTTTGTGAATCTCCAACCACCATTAATGTCTGTTAAATTGGTCCTTTCTTAAGTTGGACTCGTCAAATCCTAACAACGATAAATTAAGTGGTACATAAACCAATTGAGCTAAACGTTAATTGACATATGGAATTGATCGAAAATAAATTAATTTCTGTATTACAAAACATAAAAATATAATTTTTTTTTTGGAATTAATTTGACTGATAATATAATTTATTAAAAACCAATATGTCTGACTATGTTTATTTTCTATTATATTTTGTCTTATTCTATGTAATTGGTGAGTATAATTGTGTCTTATTCTTAGATATATTGTGGACTGTTCTCTACACTCCAGAAGTTTGCTATTACTTTTTTTTTAAGTTTTTAAAATTCATGTTATGTATAATCATTGTCTATGATGTGATACTAAATATTTATTTTGATTGCCTATTGATGACATATATATATCTACTATGGTGTGTTTATATATCAATTTTAATATGGAAGCTAAGTTGTGATTTATTCTTAGTTTATTTTAATGTTGTCGTACTTTATTTGATATTGTTCTTAATTTTTTTTCATATGTTGAACACTCATAGTGACATTTAAGAAGTTCAATATTTTGCATATTAATATTAATATTTACAACATTCATTCTTATAACATCATATCAATGCACCATTTAATTACTCAAAAATCACATAAATCTCTTGTTAAGCAACCTATATCTTAGAGACAGCAACACAAATCACAAATCCTACAAAAAAAAGGTCTACATTTATACAAATTTTTTTTTTCTTACGATATCCCCCAATCCGACAGGTTAATGACTAATCTATCGCGGATTTGAGCTCCATTTAAGAGTCTGCCGCTAGCCAATAAATTACTGCATGCACAAGACGGAATTCGAAGCCTCGAGACTTGCTAATTTTTTGATTGTCTCTTTAATTGCAGCATTGTACTCACTAGTAGTAACTTGATAATAAAACATCCTATCAAATTATACAAAATAATTGCAGCGTGAGAGCTTTTTTCACAAAGACGAAACTATTATTAGAGTAATATTACTTAGAGATCCACGTTATAATAAAATCCTAAATTTATTCATTTTAAAATTAGAATAAACAAATAAAAATATGATGATAATATTGAGAAAGAGAAAAAGAAAAAAATAATTAAAAAATCAAACTAAAAAATTAAAAAAGATAGTAAAAAAAAGAAGAAGAAAAATGGTGGAAGGAGAAAAGACGATAATAATAAAAAAGTTTTAGGATTAGTATTTTTATTAAAATTTAGTTAGCATTTTAACCATCAAGAAAAGAGTATGTAATTTTATACCATTAAATATAATTTTACGTCATTAAAAATATTAATGATGACTAATTAATAGTTACAAATTATAAAATATGCTAATTTTCTAGCATTACTGTAATAATAATAATAACGACGACGATTGTGATGACGATAATGAAGGTAGTAAAGGAAAAAATAAAGAATGTAAATGAAAATGTAAATATGTGTATATCAATTTGATTTTGTTAAATTTGATTGGAAAAACTCCGCTTATGTTATACTTGCGGTACATAGCCGGTCCTAAGTCCGGATAAAGGAGGAGGGTTGTGTTAGGTCTTCGGCAACCAACATAAAAATATAGCCGAACCCCATGACATGAATCAAAGACATTATTGCGCTAAAGCTAGGTCGTTGCCCGGAAGCAACGCGTCGTATGGCTCGAGTACGGTGTCAAAGCAAGAGCCGCTGCATCGTGCCCGGATGTAGTGTTAAATGAGCAAGGGTTCTCGCGTTTTCGTGAACAGACAGGGGTAAATAAGCTAGTTCACAAAGTAAAAGGTAAAGGTCAAAGCGACAGAATGTTGAGATTTGGGACATGGAACATAGGCACTCTAACAGAAAAGTCCATGAAGGTGGTGGATACCATGACAAGGAGGAAGATTAACGTTATGTGCCTACAAGAAACGAAATGGGTTGATGCAAAGGCTAGGGAGTTGGATACTTCTGGTTTCAAACTTTGGTATACAGGAAAGGTGAAGAATAGGAATAGGGTTGGAATAATTGTGGATAAGCAGTGGAAGAAGGACGTAGTAGATGTCAAGAGGGTGGAAGATCGGATCATCTCTATCAAACTTGTGGTGGAGGGAGGTGCTTTCCATGTGATTAGCGCCTATGCACCGCAAGTGGGTTCGGACGAACAACACAAGATAAGGTTTTGGGAGGATCTAGAGAGTTTGGTTCAAAGCATACCTTTGGGAGATAAGATTTTCTTAGGAGGAGATTTAAATGGCCATGTTGGGAGAGAAGTGACTGGATATGGGAGTATTCACGGAGGCCATGGTTTCGGGGTAAAACTATTTTAGACTTTTCTTCAACCTTTGATCTTCTCATCGCAAATACATGTTTTAAAAAGAGAGACGAACATCTTATAACCTATAAGAGTGGTACATATTTTAAAAAGAGAGACGAACATCTTATAACCTATAAGAGTGGCATGACAAGCTCTCAAATCGACTTCTTCTTGTTGAGGAGAGTCGACCGGAAATTTTGCATTAACTGTAAAATTATACCGGGAGAGAGTTTGACAATACAACATAGGGTGCTCGTCATGGATTTTCGCGTTGAGCAAAAGTTGAAGAAAAGACATCATATGAAGAACCCAAGGACGAGGTGGTGGCGGATGAAAGGTGAGGAACAAAGAAGCTTCCTAAGGCAGGTAGGAGAAGAGGCAAAATGGGATGGGAATGGAAGCGCGGAAGAGATGTGGAGGGAGATGGCAGAAGTTATTAGAAGAACAGCAAAAGAAAGTTTTGGTGAATCTAAAGGAATAGGACCAAGAGACAAGGAGTCCTGGTGGTGAAATGCGAGTATACAAGAAAAGATAAAGATAAAAAGGGAATGCTTTAAAGAGTGGTCTTTATGCCGCAATGCAGATAACTGGGAAAAATATAAGGTGGCTAAGAAAGAGACAAAAGTGGCTGTAAGTGAAGCAAGAACAAGAGCATATGGGAAAGAAGAACGAGAGATTTGGATCAGGTTACGTGCATAAAGGATAAGGATGGAGAGGTGTTGGCTCAAGAGGAGAAGATTAATGAAAGGCGGAAGAGCTACTTCTACGAGTTATTTAATGAGGGACAGAAGACTCTTCCGAGCCTTGGTCGATTATGCACAAGGGAAGAAGATCAAAACTTTGACTACTATTGAAGGATTCGAGACTTCGAGGTAAAAGAGGCTCTAAAGCAGATGAAAAATGGCAGGGCAGTAGAACCTGATAATATCCCGATTGAGGTTTGGAAGGGTCTTGGAGAAAAAGGCATCAACTGGTTAACCAAATTTTTTAATGAGATTTTAAGGTCAAAGAAGATGCCTGATGAGTGGAGAAAGAGCACATTGGTACCTATCTATAAGAATAAGGGGGATATACAAAGTTGCGGAAATTATAGAGGGATTAAGCTTATGAGTCATACTATGAAGTTATGGGAAAGGGTGATAGAACGGAGGTTGAGAAAAGAGACACAAGTAACAGAGAACCAATTTGGATTTATGCCAGGCAGATCTACTACTGAAGCGATATACCTATTAAGAAGAATGATGGAGAGGTATCGTAGTAATAAAAGGGATCTACATATGGTGTTTATTGATTTGGAAAAAGCGTATGATAGGGTACCAAGGGAGGTCTTATGGAAGGTTTTAGAAAATAGGAGAGTAAGGATCACATATATTCGAGCAATTAAAGACATGTATGATGGGGCCACAACTAGTGTGAAGACTCAAGGTGGTGTGACAGAGGAATTTCCTATTGGTATAGGATTGCACCAGGGATCATCCTTAAGTCCATACCTTTTCACATTAGTCTTGGAAATACTCACATAGCACATCCAAGAGCCTGTGCCATGGTGCATGCTTTTTGCCAATGATATCGTCCTTATGGGAGAGTCAAGGGAAGACCTAAATAAGAAGTTGGAGTTATGGAGAGAAGTTTTAGAAGTGTATCGTCTGCGCATAAGTCGTAGCAAGACGGAATATATGGAATGTAAGTTCAGTCTGAGAAGGGAAAACTCCAATATAGAGGTGAAGATTGGAGAAAACATCCTATGAAAAGTTAAAAGTTTTAAGTATATTGGGTGCATCATACAGGATAATGGAGAGATTGAACAGGATGCAAATCATAGGATCCAAGCAGGTTGGTCAAAATGGCGGAGTGCATCTGGTTTTATATGCAACAAAAAAGTGCCTCTAAAACTTAAAGGTAAATTCTATCGCACCGCTATAAGACCGGCTATGCTGTATGGTACGGAGTGTTGGGGGCCTAAAGGGGAGTACGAACATAAGTTGAGTGTGGCAGAGATGAAGATGTTAACATGGATGAGTGGCCATACGCGATTGGATAAAATAAGGAATGAAAATATAAGGGAGAGAGTTGGAGTAGCACCCATTGTGGAAAAGATGGTTGAATCGCGTCTCAGGTGGTTTGGACATGTGAGAAGAAGACCGATAGAACATCCAGTCAGGAGGGTGGATGAGATGGAAGTTGGTCAAAGGGCGAAAGGCAGAGGAAGACCTAAGAAGACCATCAATGAGGTGGTCAAACGAGATCTACATGTAAACGGTCTCTCTGTAGACATGATACATGACAGAGCACAATGGCGTCGTTTGATTCATGTAGCCGACCCCACTTAGTGGGACAAGGCTTTGTTATTGTTGTTGTTGTTGATTGGAAAAACAATTTGGTTATCTAGCATTTCAAAAACATATGGGGTCCTGGACAAAAAAATAACTGCATTTCGATCTCGAATCTAGAGGTGAACGCAAATTAGATCGAATTGGATATGACTAAAATTTCGATCCGATTCGCACTAGAATCATCAGATCAAGATTGAAT
This sequence comes from Arachis duranensis, assembly GCF_000817695.3. NCBI lineage: Eukaryota > Viridiplantae > Streptophyta > Magnoliopsida > Fabales > Fabaceae > Arachis > Arachis duranensis. The sequence continues at coordinate 126,131,085 of NC_029774.3, forward strand.
CTAATATTCGCAAATTTTAATATTGGATCCGATCGTGTTGGATATATCCACAAAACACAAAAATATTTTTAAAAGGTTATTTTTATTAAAAAACATCAATAAAATTTAATTTTTTATTTTTTTAAATATGTTTACTCTTAAATAATATTAAACATATTTTTTTTAAATAATAAATTAAAATAATACAACATATATGATAACTATTAGTTGAAATAAAACATAAAAAATATTTATTTATTTATTTTTTTATTTTTGTAGATACGTGAATATGCGGATCGAATATGTAGATACCTACACAAAATTCGCAATCCAATCTTATTAGTGTACATATCGAATCTATATCCGCAATTTTCAGATCGAATTCAAATAATACTAAAAATATACGAATCAGTTCCAATCCAATCCATGAACACCCACTCGAACCACTTGTTTATTCTTCCAATTTTCAAATTCTACATCCAATACAAAAAGGGAAGCAAAAAGAAAGTCTTTAAAGTATTTGTTGCGGTTTCTCATAAAAATAGGCTAGTAAGAGTCTTTACTATGAAGATTGATTTATTAACAAGTGCATGTCAAGTGATCGTGCCCACTTTCAATTTTGATACAATAATACAATAACAAACCCAAAAAAAAGGTCTATTTTGATTTTTGACAAAGAGACAAACAAAGAGAAGTACAAAATGAGTTAATACACTAAGAAACAAGTGTATCTAGACGAGGTTGGTTCTCTTATCGCATTTAATACATTTTTATCACGTTTTAAAATAAAAAATATCATTTATATTTATATATTATTTTGTCAATAATATAAATTTTTAGATATTATTTTAATAATTTATCATTAATTTTGTTAAGACTCTTGCTTATTGGGTAAGAGGTTGGTGCGTTAAAATTTTCATTCTCACCAATTGACGAGGTTGAATGAGATCAAAATGTGACAGAGAAAGTAGATTTTCTCAAACCTTTTTTTAGTTGATGTTATAAAATATAAGTTTTTAATATATATTGGTTAAACAAGATAAAGAAAATATATTATATTAATAAAAATTATATTTTATAATATTAATTGAGAGAGAAAGTAGAGGAAATTTTTTCACAACCAACATTTTGATTACGCACAGCTGAACATGTGTTTTGGATAAATTTGTTGTGATAAGTTCGGTATAAGATTTAGCTTTTAATATTATAATAATAGAAAAATGTTTTGAATTTTTATATATTTAATATGCCCAAAACATATAAAAAATATTTTTTTAATAATTATTTTTTTATAATAATACAATTAAACCTTTTCATAAATATTAAATAATAAATAATAAATGCCAACGAATTATAGTTAAATTGGCATAATTTCTTCATACTTATTTAAAAAGTTGTGAATTTGTTAGAAAAAAAACATTAAATAATAATGTATATGATATTGATTTTTAATATATTTGGAAATTTTGTCAATTCCTTGGTGGATTTAGATGACGGTGTGTGTTTGCTATATTTGGCCGGAAAAAATAAAAAATAATTTTATTTTAGAGAAAGGGCAAGTATCACATGTTACATGTCTATATCATTAATTAAATTAAATTAATATATTTTCCTTATTTCCGTACTATACTATATTTTAGTTACTATAAATATACAATTCTGTTGTAAGTGCACAGATCAATGTTAAGTACGATAATATTATAAAGATTTAAAGAAATTTTAAAAAATCATATCTATAAAAATTAAAATATTTATAATGACCACATTTGTAATAATGGATACATTTCCTTGCTAAAGTAATCCGTTTTCTTTTTTTCTTTTTAAAAAAAAGGAAACTAAAAACAAAAAATATCATAAAATTTTTAAAAGGATTAAAAATTAAAATATTTATGCCTGTAAAAATTAAAAAGATATATTAAATTAAATATCATCGTCAATTTTCCCAAATCATAACATATATATATATAATTATAGGATTTATTAGGTTGATAATAATTTTTGTAAATAATATAAATAATAAATTTTAAAATTTGTTTAATAAAATAAAATATACTGTATCATCAAATTATTTACCTAAATTTTAATATTAAAATAATTATCTGTACATTTAGTAAACTAAATATTCGATATATTTATTATTTATATTATTTAATATTTTTATTATCTATATGTACTTTTCTATAATTATATAATTGGTAAGGTTAGTTACTGAAATTTTGTCATCAAGATTAATATATATCAAGTACCTCTTTGAAATTGTTAATGATGTCACATATGAACCTGTTGTCAACGGTTGCAGAGAATCCGAACCTGTAGATTGATGGTAATCTCCTTTCGTCATATCTTGAGCCAAGTTAAAAAGACAACTTTAAAGATATTCCGATAATTAAATTATTTTTCCTCATTTCAACTTAACTTTTTATCTAAACGTTATTAATTAAAGTAAGTGAAAAATAAGCTCCTACATAGTAGAGAGAACCACATAAATTATATTGATTCTTCTTGACAGACGATATTTTTTCCCGTGATCACTTTACAATAATTGAATTGATATATTAACATTTGTACGAAAAATAAAACATTAAAATCAATCTACAATTAAAAATAAAGTAAAATATGTACAAAACAACATAAACATGTGCAAAACAACAAAAATCGTGGATCATATCCTTGCATGATCCGAGTTAAAATATATGATTAATGCTACGTTGCTTGAGTTGGCCAATTTTAAATAAATATATCTCTGTTTGAGATTAAGATATGCTTTTGATGATTTCATCCATACAACAGTTTAACGATTATCCCAATTCATGATCGGAAAGTTGATCAGTAAGCTATCCTAATTCCTAAATAACAATAACTTGTGAAATAATAAAAGAAGACACTTTTTGACTTATAATTAGAGTATTTATCGTCATACATGATAATTAATATTCACTAATTAGTTCGGAGTTTTAAATGTTCGTATATATTAATTAGACAAATATCAAATCTTAACACTTGGTTGACATTATTTGTATAGAAATAAAATAATAAATAACAAAAATAGAGATAGATATAAAAAATTAGGTACAATTTTTATTAATAATATATTATACTTAATTAAGAGCAAAATCAAAAAATAAAAAGAAATATTTGTATAGTACAATTGATATATTATTCCAATATTAATGTCAAGATCAATTTCAATCACAAAATTGTAGACCTTGCTTTAATACTAACTATTTAATAATTTCAATTTTAGTCATAGTTTGGGGAAAAAACAAACATTATTTTTAAATTGATTTAAAAATTATAAATCAAGAATAAAATTAGAATATATAATTATACTTGAATGTGTTTAAATATATTCACAAAATGTATGTCGAAGAAATGTTGGATAAATATAAATGTATCTTTTATGCAATAACTTAATGATGTTTTTGTGTTTTTTCAAATTTGTAGAAAAAAAAATGAATTTTAGTTTTTGTAACTAAAAAAAATCTGTTGTCCACACTTTCAAGTTGCTGCAAACTGAGAAAACTTCCTTTTGCATCTTCTCCTTCTTCTTCTTCTTCTTCTCATTACCATTCATCATTGAGCTTTCAGCATGAGCATGTCCACAGCCCTCACTTTGGAACCACTCTTCGGCTTCAACACAC
>NC_029774.3:126134736-126164322 GCF_000817695.3 Arachis duranensis
AGACATTGTTGCTCCCTCCACCTTCTTCTCTCTCTTCTTCCACCATCATCAAGAGTTCCTCTTGGTCTTGGTCGGTATCCCACAAGCTCCACGCTCCGAAGTTTGAAGCTTTTGCCGCAAACACTGATACCCTCGAGCCCCTTCAATCCTCTGATGTATTATTCAGCAAGATTTTCCCCATCAACAGAACTGAATTGGTCTCTCTCCTCTCTATTTCCCTATTTTTTTAAATTTATTTTATAATTCTCTTATATTGTTAGCTTTATGGAGCAAGTTATGGAATACCCAGGAAAAAAATTGTTTTTGATGTGGAAACTGAGAAGAAGTAAAGGGTATCGTTAGAATCTAGAGCTGTTCTGTGATTTTTTTCCCCCTCAAAAAAGTTGGGGGGGGGGTGAATGTTTGGATCAGCTCAGTCAGCTTTTATTGTTGATGGTTATTATTTGCTTTTCGTTTTCTTTTGGTTTCGTTTGATTTTCTGACCAATCAAACAGATTGGTAATAGTGTAGTAGTATTTAATAAGTTGTATGTTGCACTTTTTCAAAAAGTAGTTAACCTAACATGAAAGACAGTATTTTTTATTTTCCCGTCTTTAATTTGTTTATTAATTCTTATTGTGTTGTTATACAATAAAATTTGGTCTTTGGCATTGATGAATTGTTGTCTTACTTGAAATGGAATCTGCAGTTGGAGGGAAAGATCTTTGTTAGATTGGATCAGGGGAAAGACTTGAGAAATTGGGAGCTAACTGTGGGTTGCAATCTACCCGGGAAATGGGTTCTTCACTGGGGAGTTTCCCGCTTAGATGATGTTGGAAGGTAACATCAATGCTAAACTAAGTGTTATTGGTTTTTCTTCAACTCTTGTTTTGTTTGAAATTCTTGATGATTGTACTTTCTTTAAGTTCTGTTGTTATTGATGTAATTAAGATAGACGATTGGATCTAAAAGATTGATTATGCAGTGAATGGGATCAGCCTCCTCGTGATATGATACCCCCAGGATCTGTTCCTATAAAGGTATACAAAGTTTTCTTGTTTTTTCTCATGATTTCACACATGGCACTTGATCATTATTGGGATGCAGAAAGTTTTGAGTGTAAAGTAAAAAATTTCAGGACTATGCAATTGAGACACATTTGAAGAAATCAACGTCATCTTCTGAAGGAGATGATTTTCATGAGGTCAAGATTGATCTTACATCCAACAGTGAAATCTCCGCAATTAATTTTGTTCTCAAGGTTTGTTTTGTAGCAAGTTGTTGTTTGGGATTTAATTTTTTCATGTTGGATTTGTGATTGATCTATGGGACTTGACTGAACTTTTCTTTTTGCCTCATGTTATTATGTTTTTGTGTGGTCCTGTTGACCCAGGATGAGGAAACTGGTGCTTGGTTTCAACACAAAGGAAGAGATTTCAAGGTTCCTCTAGTCAGCTACATGAAGGAGGATGCTAATATAATTGGACCTAAAAAGGGCTTTAGTTTTTGGCCAGGTACATCAAAATTATTAAGCTTTGTATTTTTTTTTTCAATTTTTTATTTTATTTTACTGCTGCTTCAATATATGTATATGCTATTTCATCTATTGCTCTGTGTTCCTTTAGTGAGTGTCAAGTGTCAACTGTCAAATAAATGATAGTACAATGATACTTTGTAGGTCAGGGTTCTAATAGTTCATCTCTTGTGTATTTAAGTATTTTAAATCAAACACTTTCTCATAAGATGCTTAGATAATGATCAATAGAGTGAACAGCCATTGAATTATTGGTGCAACTAAAATACAAAGAAGAAATGTATTTTCAGTTTATATGTAAAGAGTTCTGGAGTATATCCATTTTAGTCTAGGGAAGGAATAGCAATATGGTTGATCTCTAGTTTGTCAAAAGAAAGAAAACTCATTGGATCGTAATATCTCTTGAAGTTCGAAAAGATCCTTAGTTGGGTTTTATATGTATGATTGTGGGTGCACTTTATTTTGTGGTTTTGACCTTTTAGCTGTTTCCACACACCATTTTTTGGTAACCTTGATCTAAAAATATGTATCATTCTTTTCTTACTCCTAGGGGCCTTGGGGCAGATATCTAACATTCTTCTCAAGTCAGAGGCAATGCATAACAACGATCAAAATGACGGCAAGCAATCCAGTGAGCCAAAACAAGGAAATAGTCAACTAGAAGGCTTCTATGTAGAGCTGCCAATTACCAAAGAAGTTACTGTCAGCAACTCTATCAGTGTCTCCGTTAAGAAATGTGCTGAGACAGCTAACAATCTTTTATATTTAGAAACAGATATACCTGGAGAGGTTCTCCTTCATTGGGGAGTTTGCAAAGATGATATGAGAAGGTGGGAAGTTCCACCTGCTCCTCATCCAGCAGAAACAGTAGCATTTAAGAACAGAGCTTTGAGAACTAAATTACAGGTGAATGCCTTGCTGCTTGTGTATCTTTTCCTTTTTATACGTTAGCACTTGGATCTAGGTTATAAATAAGTTATACCATTAGTGGAGTTCTTGCCTTGAATTATTAGTGAAGATGTTCTGATACTAAAATACTTTTATAAGGATTTCGAATTTGATCTTCACCCCAAATCATGTTTTATTTTATATTGCACCTGAGTTAAGACTGCAGAATTGTTTGAATATCTAATCCAATGATTCACCTCTATACTGTCTTTTTCTCCTCTCTTCAGCTATATGTGGCTTTGTCTTTTTCTGAACTAATCTTGTTTCAATTTTATTTACTGAATAGTAAGTGCTGTCTAAATAGTAAGCGCATTGCAGTAATGTTGTTATTTGCCCTTTCTTTGTGTCTTGTGTTATATTTACTGAAGTATCCACTTCTGCAGTCAAGGGACAGCGGGAAGGGGAATTCAGCAGAAATCTCTGTGGGAGAAGAATTTTCGGGATTTCTTTTTGTTGTTAAGCTAGACGACAATAATTGGTTGAATGACAAGGGAAATGACTTTTATATCCCTCTGTCAAGTTCTAGTAACTCACTTACTAGCAAAAGAAAGGATCAATCAGAAGCTGTCCAGAGGGAAGTGACAAAAGTGGAAAGTCAGAAGGAATCTACCTCTACGTTTACCGATGGAATAATCAGTGAAATAAGGCATTTAGTGACAGACATTTCCTCTGAGAAGACTCGAAAAACAAAATCCAAAGAAGCACAAGAAAGTATTCTTCAAGAAATCGAAAGACTTGCTGCCGAAGCTTATAGTATTTTTAGGACCAATGTTCCAACTTTCTCAGAGGAAACCATTGTGGAACCTGAGGCGGTGGCTGCTGTAGAATCAGAGACATTGGTGTCACCTGAGGCACCAAAAATATCCTCAGGGACAGGCACTGGTTATGAAATATTATGCCAAGGGTTTAACTGGGAATCTCATAAATCTGGAAGATGGTACATGGAGCTGAAAGAGAAAGCTGCAGAACTATCATCATTTGGTTTTACTGTAGTTTGGTTACCACCACCTACGGAGTCTGTGTCCCCTGAAGGATACATGCCAAAGGATTTATATAATTTAAATTCTAGGTAATTGATTAAAATCATTCTATTTGCCTAATTATTTTCATAGGTCCTGATGTGGTTGTAATGTTGTATTTAAACTTTTATGATTTCTCGATAGATGACCCCTTGTTAGGAAATTGCTTATCATCGAAAGTGTGTCTTATATTCTGCACGTCAAAAGTATCATTTTATTGATTCAGTTTATTATCTGGGAATCTGGCATTATTCTTTCAATGTGCTGGAAAAAGGTTTTATAGACATGAAGCACCATTTGCACATTTTCATGGGAAGGAAATTTTGATACAAATTGTTTTTTTATTTAATAGATATGGAAACATTGATGAACTGAAGGATGTGGTGAAAAGCTTTCACAGAGCTGGAATCAAAGTACTTGGAGATGTCGTTTTGAATCATCGATGTGCCCACTTTAAGAACCAGAATGGTATTTGGAACATATTTGGAGGTCGTCTCAACTGGGATGATCGAGCAATTGTTGCTGATGATCCACATTTTCAGGTTTGTTTCTGAGAATTTAAGGCAAAAAAATGGGTCTGTTTTAATATTATTAGTAATCATCTCAAATCAAGTTGGATAGATCTTTGTCCTTGTTTATTCCCAGAAGCAGCATGACTGGTTTTGTTTATGAGGTTGAAGATCAATGCCTTTCAGTTAACCCTCTCTCTCTCTCTCTCTCTTCCCGCAACAAAAACCTACCCAAGAAATCAAGTTTTCTATCCTTAGACTGAGGAAAATTGATATCTGATGCCATAACATGTAACATAGTTTCATGAACAATGTATTAGGTGTTACACGTTCTGTTTCCTAAGAAAGTGGTGTTCATTTGGAAACTATAAGTTGAAGAAATTTTTGTGTGTGTGCATGTCTATCAAGATAAACAGACATTTCGTTCTGTGGTAGTGTGCTTAATGTTTTCCACTGCTTTGTGTTTGAAATTGTATTTTGTTTTATGGTATCAGAGTAACTTTGTTCCAATAGCCTGAATGACAATAGTGGATAGCCATAACTATTTCAGGGTAGACAATCTTCCTAAAGTATGGTCAATACAAGTGAACTGGTTGCAGTAGAACTTAGAACTGTTTGATAGATGCAAATTTCCGGAGACTTTGTTTAAACTTTATACGTCATATTCGAGTTGTTAGCATTTTGTTGAGTGAACAGCCCAAAATGGAACACATAAGTTGTGTTAAAGTTGTTACTGACCTACTTGTTTGGTGGCCTGTTCTCAAACCAATAACATATTTCTATTTAGAATAATATCTCAATATTGGTGCTTTCGGTTTATTGAATTTTCGTACTTTATACAAGGTCATGAAATGGATTATGATGATGTAGGCAATCCAAATATTTTGAAGTGATTACGTCTGTTGACTGTTCCCTTCACCAATTATATGTAATTGAATTCTACCCTGAATAGGAGCAAATAACATATTTGTTTATACCTGTCACAATTGAACATGCTCATATGCACAATGTGAAGATGTACATCTTCGTGTACACAAAGTTTTGTGTTGTAAACATATCTAATGTGTTGATTGACTTCATGATAAACGAGACAACTTTGATTGAAACATTTGGAAGTGCCTTATAATTGGTAAACTAGATATGATATGCGTGATTTGTTCTTTTGAAGTTCTGTCTTTCAAATACTACAATACAAAGTGCTTTATATTTCTGGGAAAATCTAAAAATACATATTGGATATCTTTTCTTGCCAAACAGGGTAGAGGCAACAAAAGTAGTGGAGATAATTTCCATGCTGCTCCGAACATTGATCATTCACAGGAATTTGTGAGAAAGGATATTAAAGAATGGTTACTTTGGTTGAGGTTAATATTACTGATCTTAATTTTCAATAGCTTATTACTATTGCTTAGGACTTAATATTGTATCAGATGATGGTATATCCAATAAGTTTGTCAGTAGTGAATAGGTTATAATAATATAATAAGGAAGAATTACAAGAATTGTCTTTCAGGAAAGAAATTGGCTATGATGGGTGGAGGCTTGACTTTGTGAGAGGATTTTGGGGAGGTTATGTAAAGGATTACCTCGAAGCAAGTGAACCTTACTTTGCTGTTGGAGAGTACTGGGATTCCCTCAGTTATACATATGGCGAGATGGATCATAATCAAGACGCGCATAGGCAGCGGATCATTGACTGGATCAATGCTACCAATGGTACTGCGGGGGCATTCGATGTTACGACCAAAGGGATCCTTCACTCTGTAAGCACTCAATTCGATGGTTTTAATAACGTTCAAATTCATTCCTCGGGGGATATGCTTTTATAAGTGTGTTGGAAATTTTTGCAATGGATTAGTGCAAAGACAGCGTGGTAGTGTTTCTTTTTCATAATTTTTTCCATAATATTGATAATGTTTCTAGCAAAAAAATCTCAATACTCATCCTGAATAAGCTTGCTGCTCCAATCAATGCCTGAGATTTTAACTGGTTTCATGTGGGAGAGAATAGTATCATCATTTAATTATGTTTTTTCAGACAGCAAATATAAATCTTCAAAAAATTTCTCTACTATTGATATAAACAGACTTACCTTAACATTTGCTGATAGTTGACTCGTTTTTGGTCCATATAGGCATTGGATAAATGTGAATATTGGCGATTGTCAGATCAGAAGGGAAAACCCCCTGGAGTTCTTGGATGGTGGCCGTCTCGTGCTGTTACTTTTATAGAAAATCATGATACTGGCTCTACCCAGGTTCGGACTTCCCTATACAAAATTATCTTGCTGCTTGAGTCTGAATATCTGATTGAGCATAGTTCATTTTCCTCTGCTGTGCTTCGTCCGTTGATATGAACATTTCTGCAACTAACTAAGATTGGAGTTTATTAAATCAGGCATTTTCCTTTCAGTCTCTTTGGATTCTTTATATTTATTTATATATCCACATTTGTAAGTGTTTATTGCACAAAGTTTTATTAAGATAAAGCAAATTTTAGAGGTAACATTTATAACTGAGATTGCTAAAACTATCAAATATTGCAACACTTCATATTTTCTCTTGAAGGGTCATTGGAGATTTCCAAGCGGAAAAGAGATGCAAGGATATGCATACATCCTTACTCACCCAGGAACTCCATCGGTGTTCTTTGATCACATATTCTCTCATTACAAGAGTGAAATATCCATGCTTTTGTCTGTCCGGCAACGGAACAAGCTACACTGCCGGAGTATAGTAAGTGTCATACTAGTAGAGTTTAATTTCTATACACTAGCGGCGTAAAACTCTTTTACACCAGCATACAATCAAGTGTTATTACATAAAGAAAATTGAAGGTCATTACTATTATGAGTTTAATTTCGATGTGTTAGTGTAAAACTCTTTTTACATTGACATCTACTCAGATGTTGTCAATTTGTCATGTAGATAAATGTAATTAAAATCACATTTTATCTACGTGGTAGGTTGACGACACTGGATTGGATGTCAATGTAAAAGAGTATTATATCATTTTGTGTTTTGACATAGAAACCAAATGCATTATTTATATTTTTATGCACAAATTAAAGGGTAATCTATGTAATATAAAAATTATGGTGTTCTTGGAGCACTCACCATTATTTTTATTTGATGTTTTAAGGTAAAAATATGTAAGGCAGAAAGGGATGTTTATGCTGCAATCATAGATGATAAAGTTGCTATGAAGATTGGACCTGGTCATTTTGAGCCACCAAGTGGATCCCAGAAATGGTCCTCAGCTCTGGAAGGAAGAGATTATAAGATTTGGGAGGCATCATAATATAGTTTGTGTCCGTATCTTATTAATTAAAATTAAAACCGAATATATATTCCATTGGAAAATTCTTCCAATTGGTTATGCCATCTGCCTCAATTAGGAGGCATCATTGTACCACTGTATAGATTCTTCATATACAGAACCAGCATCATAGAGAAGTTCATTTAAGTCAAATGCAGGCTTATCCAGAACAAGAAAGAAAGCCTTCATATTATAAAATAATATATATATATATATATATATGGAAAATAATTTAAATGTAAGGGCACAAATGCATGGCATTGATAGTATTAAATAGCTCTTGATCAGGTTCAAATGTAGCAATGTATTCAGTTAATGTGAACAAAAATGGAATATTTACATGTATGCACCCTACTTTGAAGTTGTAATTTACTCAGCATTATTACTTAATATTTCAGATGTTTAAACTTTAACCACGTGCCATGCTTTCTATTTTATGATGACTTTAAATAAATTTTAAGATGGAACGTAAGCCAAAACTTGTCAAAGGAAAAAAGTTAAAAAAAAGGCATATATTATTATATTTGTAAAAAATTTAACCGTTTTTTTTCTTCAAAACATATATTCCTTCCCACAATATTACACTTAATATTTCTCCAGGTCTAATACTAAGAAGATTAAGAAAGTTGGACAAAGGAAAAAAGAAAGATAAAATTGTGTTACGCATGATTATTTGTTTGTTTCTATTTGTCTATAAGATATTTGTGTTACGAATGATTATTTGTCTATAACAGATAAAATTGAAGTTATGATAATTTGTTTTTCACTTATCACTACCCCTTTCAAACATGTATGTAAATACTTGCCACCAATGTTTCAATTTAACTGCAGCCTTGGGGTTAGAAGGAATATTCTCATGAAACTAAATAACAAAACCGTGATAACTCAACTATAATCACTTGTATCAAATTTTGCACACGACCACATCTTTCCTCATAAATTTGTTCATTAAAAATAAGAAAAGAAGCAACTATTTTTAGATCGAACATCTTGTGCAATGCCTTTGACCATGACCATGACCATGAAGATACAAGTGTTTGCCAAAATTGCACGTGTTGTAAAAGAGGTATCACGTTCTTTTAGACCTCTCCTGTGTTTTCTCGGATCTAAACCTATATTTAGATTCAACCACACCCATTTTGTTTTCCTTGACATGAAGGCCATGATCATATAAATACCATGTCTCTCTTTCGAAACATACTTGGGATTCTCAATTTTGTTAACAATCCCCAGTCAAGGGTGATTTTTTTGGCCGGGGTTTTTGCTTCTTTTGGAGGCAAAAGGAGCAAACCTTGGCCAACATAATAAGTATCATGGCACCTAATAAAATTCAAAATTTGTTTTATTTTCTTTGTTTGGCAATTACCTTTATTCCCAGCCTCTATGCTAATGTCTTGGAGAGTGAAGCGTTTTGGCAGGACCAACTAAGAATGTTTGATTCTTACTGGAGAGAAAGAGCCGAGGTTGCTAGGCAGGAAAACGAGAAAGCCTATTTCCCTGATCCCTTTGCCATCTCCGGCAACTTCACCTCTGCCATTAGCTGGTAAGTTTTTGCATTACACTTTACAGAAAAAAGAGTGCTAAGGAGCCAGCAATTTTTGTGATTTATAGCCATCAAATAGTTATCAATGATGTTTTTAATGGTGTGAGATTTTATCCAATGATGTGAGATTACTCATTTTTCTTTTGCTGGTTACATGTTGCCAGAATTTAATAAAGTTGCTCACCCCTAAACTTTTTCTTACAGAAATATTAAAGGATCAATGTTCAAAAGTATGAGATAAAATATATTGTTAAATTGTTAAACTAAAAGAATTAGAATAAAAAAATTAAATTGATAGTCTACGTGATAGTAAAAAATAATAAATTCTCATTGGCGCTCTAGCATTTCTCTTACAACTTATTCTATATCATGTTTGACTTTTTGAACTTTGGTTTGATGTTTGTGGACAGGGACATTCTTGGAAGGAATGGAGGAAGAAGGTTGTTGAAAGGAAAGAACAAAGGAGCTCCATGTGTGGCGAGCAACCCCATTGACAGGTGCTGGAGGTGTGACCCACACTGGGCTGATAACCGCCAAAAGCTTGCGAATTGTGTTATGGGATTCGGCAGAAACACGTACGGAGGAAAAGGAGGAAAATACTACGTGGTCACCGACCCTTCCGACGATGAGTTGCTGGCTCCCAAGCCCGGCACTCTTCGCCATGCAGTCACAAGAACTGAACCCTTGTGGATCATCTTCTCCCGCAGCATGGTCATCACCCTCCAGCAAGAGCTCATCATGGCTGGCAACAAGACCATTGATGGAAGAGGCTTTGATGTCCACATTGCACACGGTGCTGGCATCACCATCCAGTTCATCAAGAATGTCATCATCCATGGCATCAAGGTCTACAACATCGTCGTCAAGGACGGTGGCATGATCAGGGACTCCGAGACTCATTACGGCTTCAGGACTAAGAGTGATGGTGATGGTATCTCCATCTTTGGCTCTAGCAACATCTGGATCGACCATGTTTCCATGAGAAACTGCTCCGATGGATTGATTGATGCCATTATGGGCTCCACCGCCATTACCATCTCCAACGGCCACTACACTGACCACAACGAGGTGATGCTTTTTGGAGCGAGTGACAGCTACACCGGCGACAAGATCATGCAAATCACCTTGGCATTCAACCACTACGGCAAGAGGTGTGTTCAGAGAATGCCAAGAGCCAGATATGGTTTCGTCCATATTGTGAACAATGATTATACTCATTGGGAGATGTATGCCATTGGTGGCAGCAAGAACCCTACCCTGATCAGCGAGGGTAACAGGTTCATCGCCCCCCCAAACCGGTTTGCCAAGGAGATCACCAAGAGAGAATACACAGAAGAAAAAATATGGAAGGACTGGCAATGGAGATCAATCAATGATGAGTACTTGAATGGAGCGTTCTTCATTCAATCAGGACCTGAACTGAAGAACAGGCCATTCTCAACAAAGGATATGATCACAGCCAAGCCAGGAACATATGTTGGACAGCTAACACGCTATGCGGGTGTTCTTCCATGCAGAATTGGACATCCCTGCTAGTTAGTTACTTCACTTCTTCCTTATTGATTAGTTATTGAAGATTCTTCAATAATAATTCAATTCATTCTTTTGCTTTCAACCTTCATTGGTGGATGCTGCAAACTGTGGCTTTGGTTTTGGGAATGTGATTCATAGTTCTATACTTAGTTTCTTGTACTGAATTTTTTGAGTTTTTCACTGTGAAATTCTTTCTTTTTGAGTAAAAAAACCATGAGTTATCTACTACTGCCCCTGCTTGGCAACCAACTTGTAACGGAATTCATTCAAATAATTGCATTTACAAATCGGTGAAAACTCAAGTGTAATCAACTTTACGTGAAGTTGATAATCGAGAACTATTAAATAATTTGAATGATTTGATTATTTAACGGCTTTCGATTATCAATTTCAGATAAGGTTAATTGTGCTTGAGTTTTCACCTCACAAATTTATCAATTTAATTATTCAATATTTCTCTCATCTTCCATTTTTTTGTAAGAAGCAAAATCTTCAAATAATTTTTTTTAATAACACTCAAAATCTACTCCAAATTCAAAAAAAAACTTTCTTTTTGTTCGCTTTTGAATATAAAGGAAATTCGTCAACAATCTATACTGGCATAAATTGTTGTCGTATTAATTTTCTAAGCATGAAAGAAAAAAATTATTTTCATAAGAGGATAGAAAGAGAAATAATTTATTTTTATTAAGAGAAATTTTTAATTAAGTATGCTGCCACATTAGCATAATGGACCTTTATAATATTTCAAATAAATAAATAAATAAAACTTTTAAAATGGTTTTGGAATATGGATAAATAAAGAATAATATATAGAGTAAAAATTTCATATCTTATATAATATTAGGACAAACTAACACTGCATAAGTGCATAGTGCTAGCTATATTCAATAAGGTGACTATCTAATGAAAATTTAATGATTGTGATTATGTAAAGATATATCATTTTGATCATTAGATAATAGATTATAGATTGTAGGACTTGATTTTATTTAAAGTAAAAGTGTTATTTTTATTTAAAATATTACAAAATAAATAAGTTATATTTTTTAAATAAGGATCATCGTAAGAAGATATTTTTGACATGAAAAAATATAGGTAAATAATAAAAATATTAAATAATATAAACAATAAATATATTAAATGTTCATTTTATTAGTGTACAAATAATTATTTTAATATTAAAATTTAAAAGATTAAATTGGAGATATAATATATTTTTATTTGATTAGTGATTATTCATATTGTTCAATAAAATTATTGTCCCTAACATTTTCCTTTTTGATATTTTCATGGAATTAGTTGCCATTTAATAATCATGTATCATATTATCCGTTAAGCCTACCAAACGGATCATAACCTTGGAACCTTCTTTCAGCTTATCTGTTGCTTTTAGTCACTTATTTAATAATAACATTGCCTACTTTAAAGTTTAAATTTTAAATATGCTATTATTGAATAAAATTATAATTATGTTAGAAAACTAAGATAGTTTCAATCAAAAACCAACCAAATATTTATGGGTGAATTCAAAACTTCTACGTAAATAGTATTTATGCTAGGTATTAGGATGTTTTTTTTTTTATAAATTGGATAATTTTAAATTTATTTCCTAATTTATTATATTTTAGGTATTTAAAAAGAGAAAGAAGGTAAAAAGACAGAAGCTAATTAAATCAGTTTTTGTGATTCACGTTACAATAATATTAAACGCATCTTCTCTTAATTTAAATATGGTAATAAAATATTTAATAATCAATATTTTAAATCATAAATAAATAAAACTAATTATTATATTTATAATTAACTAAATTGTTTTATTTTTAGTTAATTTGGAATTGATTACATATACTTTTTGATAAAATTAAAATCTTTACTATTACATAATAATAACAAATTTATTGGTTGTAGATCTAGTCTGTATGTTGAACCAAATTAGATTGACCATCGATTTTTCAGTTGGATCGAACAAACGATTTTGATAACTATGCCGGAAGAAAGAGGCACGTGTTCAAGAAAATAATTANATATATATATATATAAAATATTTTTATTCAAAAAAATATAAAACTAAACCAAATTAGGACCGTACTAAATCAATATAATAACATAAAAGTTATACATGCCAAAGTAATACAAAAAATATAAGAGAAGAAAAAAAAGAAACAGTAAAAAAATAAGAAGATAAAGAAAAAGAAAGAAAGAAGAATCTATATGCCAGAAGAAAAAGGAGGATGGATTAAAAACATGCCAAGAGAAGAGAAGGAAAAAAAGAAGAAAAGAAGTAGGAATTATGGAAGATGTGTCCTATTGTTTTTTTTAAAAGTTTTTTCGGCTATTTAGTTAGAATTTTATTGAAAAAAAATATTTGTTCATTTAGTATTATTATATATAAAAACCAATTTGCTGAAGTAAAGAATAAAATTATAACCCAATCTTTTTTATGAAATCATTCATTTAAAACCACAAAATTAGTTTTAAGTGTGATGCAAACAAATTAATTTATCCTTTAGTTATCTATTTTTCTATCTATAAAAGTTGATACAAAATTTTTATATAATGAGTTTTAACTATTTTATTTTTTTGTTAACGATACTACATCAACATTTTTAAATATATGATAATATATGAAAGATTTTTTAAAAAAATTCTTCTTGATTTCAAATAATAAAGAATTTGTAATTGGAGATGATAAATTTTGGGATGGAATAGAGTGAGTTTGAAATTTTTAATGGAGGAAAAAATTTTACCAATGACAAACAAAAAGTTTAAATCAACTGCTTGATATTTTGTAAGATATAAGATTGATAGTTGGGGTACAAGCTAAGCTAAGATAGAATGGTGTGAAAAGTTGACAAAAAAGACATTTATATTATTAATTCATTTGTGCAGGTATTATAGGAAGAGACCTTGACGAATGATATTCTTAGATATAAATTCACAAGTGGAATCTGAAAAAGACTAGACCCCTCTCGAGTTGAGTTCTTTACTTAACTTGTGCTAGTAGGTCAAATTAATACAAATGATCGACTGAGTAGATTGAATATCATTGAACAGCGTGATAATGTTTGTGTTGTGTATAATAAAGAAGTTGAATTTGTGCAACATTTGTTTGTTACGTGTGAGTATGCTTGGTAAGTATGGTGTTTAGAAATTACTGATGTGGGATGTGTTTGGAGCATCTCAGATACAATAAAAGAATATTTTGAGAGTCAGAGGACGTTGCCTTTGAGAAAAAATTTGCGCAAAAAATGGTTAGTTGGCTTCTTCTCAGTTATATGGAATATATATCTGGATACGTAGAAATAAAGTCATCTTTTAGAATAAGGCAACGGATGTGGTAAATTGTGTTGCTAAATCATTTTGTTACTCTAAAAAGTAGTGTGATAGCTAACTCATATTGTTGATGGCTATGCCAAAAATGACATAAGAATTGCTTTGGTTTATTTTTCTGACATTCGTACGCTTCATTCTGTGTGTTGAGCTTGTTCTTTCTTTCAAACAAAAAAAAAATACAATAAATATATACAAATAAAATATTATAATAATGATTATTATAAAAATTTGTGTTATAAATATTCAAATTTCAAATTATTTGAATTACTTATGTATGTTGTATAAGACCTTTACTATTATATTATTTGGTTTATATACAAATTATATTATATATAACTCTTAGTCTCTTGCTACTATTACTTTATTTTTTAATATCTCATAAAAATTATTAAAAAATTCTTCAAGTAAATTAAAATTGAGCACAACATCTTTTTAATAAATACATTGTCATGATTACAAAGTTAATTCATATATTTTTGGTATTTTCATTCGAATTTATTTTTTTAAAATTTTTTTAATTATTTGTAAATAATGAAAATAATAAATTTAGTATAAAAAATTTGTTTTTTTTTTAAATAAATTAAAATGAGATTAGTAAAATATTAAATTACCGATAAATTTTCATTAATTTTTGATATAAAATTTAGTATAAAATTGACATACTATTAATCTAGTTATATATAGTCTTATTTGTTCAAAATTTTATTTTTATAGTTCAAAAATATTATTATAAATTTTAATATTTTATTTGTATTTTACTTTAAATAAAGATAAAATAATATATTCAATACATTTATTATATAATGAGAATGATAATATTATACTAAACTCAAAAAATGTAAGGTTATAAAATAGAGTATTTATCTATTTTGGTTCTCAAAGAATTTTGGATCAGAACTTTAGCTCCAACTAAAATTAATTACTCAATTGGTTCCTAACAATTAACTCCGTCAATCACTTAGGTAGCGTTTGTTTTGAGGTACTGGAATAGAGACTGGGAGACTGAGTCACAGTATTATGTTTGTTGGTTCAGAAACTGGTACTAAAATTTCTGTCTGTGTCCCTAAAATTTCAATATTTCAGTAACTCCAAAAAGTAGGGACACATGGGACTGAAATTTTTAGAAACGAAGACTGAAATTTTGATAACATTTTATACTTAAAACACCTTCATTTCAATTAATTGTTTCCAATTTTATCCTTTGTGCAAATTAAATTAGAGTTTTATTATTATTTCAATTTCTGTCTCTCACTTTGCACCGAACAAAATACTGAAATTTATTTCGGTCTCTGTCTCTTAGTCTCTGTCTCTCAGTATCAGTCTTTCAGTCTTTGTCTCTCTACCAAATGCTACCTAAGGTTCTTTGCTCCTTCAGCTCTAAAGAAGGACAAAATAGTCCCTGACAACTCTAACAGGGGACAAAATAGTCCCTGACCTCCTCTATTCAAAAACGACACTGTTCTCTCCTAATTTTCATTATATCTCGCATAATACTGACAGTCTAATATCGTAACTTCAAGCTACACAATGCACACTCTGTAACTTTAATGTTCACAAGAAGAAAAATTCTCAACTTGTTCTCAACTAATTCATACTTAGGAAATTAATGATTATGTCTTTCAAGTACTTGTTGCCTTCAATGGATCCCATGAATCTAAACAACACGTTTGATTTGTTAAGATCCATCGTCGTCGTTGCCATCTCCCTCCTCCTCTGCCCTATCATATCCATGACCACATTGTCCACTACTCTGATATCTTCCTTCAACTTCTTCTCCGAACCAATGTTCAGTAATCGCTCCAGTTTCCATATGAGCGACAACAGCGATATTTCTCGTTGTACTGATAACTTGGATGTGACGTCGAAGCAGTCTACCAATTTGGACTCTGAAAAAGAAGGAATGAATCATTTGGAGTCCATTCCAAATGAGAATTTACATATGATTTTGAAGGAGAATCTTCTCATAATGTCCTAATGTCCAACAATTTATATTACTTGCCGGAGAGTAGAGAAAAAAGCATGTCCTTAGAGTAGTTGTGGAACTTGGTCATGAGGATGTGGTGGACATTGTCGAGGTTGGAGGTAATGTTATCAAGGACGTGGAAGTGGATGCTTTTGGTAGGTGAAGTGCGGAGGAGATGGGTGTACCAGTCACAGAAATTTAGGAAGTGTGTGGTTCATAACATGTTGAGGTAAGTGTGACATGGGTGACAGTTGCACCATGGCTTGACCTTGCAACTGAAGAAGAGGAAGGAAAAGAATGATGTGAAGATGAAGAAAGAGAGTATAAATGTTAGAATTATGCGAGATATGATGAAAATTGGGGAAGAACAGTGTTGTTTTCGAATAAAAAGGTCAGAAATCATTTTTCTCTATTAGAGTTGTCAGGGATCATTTTGTCTCTCTGATAAAATTGTCAGGGACTATTTTATCTTCCGTTAAAGTTGACGGAGTCAAAGACCTAAGTGACTGATAAAATTAATTATTAAGAATCAATTAAATAATTAATTTTTGTTAGAGACTAAAATATCTAATTCCAAATTATTCGGAGAACCAAATTAAAATAGATAAATACTCTATAAAATAATAGTTTCCATTTACAGTATCAAATTAAACAAGAAGTTACGAACGACGGACAGTTCACTCTTCCCTTCTTGTTTTCCTCTCTTTAATTTAGGTGCCTCCCAAATTGTGAAGTTTGAACCCTGTTTCATCACGTCTCAGAATCCACCATCACCACTAATAAGGAACCTTAAAACACAAAAGATAACCCATTTATGTAGGTGTTAACGTTTTTTGGCCTCTGCTAACTTTACTCTAATCCGTACCTAAATTTGGGATCCACAATAATATACACCCGTTTTTAATTGAGTGCATTGCAACTTATAAATACCAAGATTCTCATTCACAACATAGTCGGGACCTATAATAATATAACTTGTTGTTAACGAGCCCCTCAAAGAAAGGGATATTTTTATTTCACCCCTTCTTCTTCTTGGTTGGGGTTTTTGCTTCGTCATTATAGTAATTCCTCAAGAAGCTTAAACCTTGGCCTGCATTACTAAAAAAAAAAGGAAGGTGTTTAGTAGCAGCCATGGCATTAAAAAATGAAATTTTGTTGTTGTATTTTGTGTGTTTGGCATTAACATGCATTGATGCTAACATCCTTGAGAACGATAAGTACTGGACGAACCATGAACAAGAGTTCGATGGTTACTGGAAGCAAAGAGCCGAGATTGCTAAAAATGATAACCTAAAAGCCTATTTCCCTGATCCCTATGAAGTCTCTGGAAACTTCACCTCTGCCATTAGTGAGTACGTAATTGTTCTCATCATCAATGTTATCTTTAAAGGTAGAATAAGAGGAGCTGCATGCATGGCGACCAACCCCATTGACAGGTGCTGGAGGTGTGACCCAAACTGGGCTAATAACCGCCAAAAACTTGCAGATTGTGTTCAGGGATTCGGAAGAAACACCATTGGAGGAAAAGGAGGAAAATTCTACGTCGTCAACGACTCTTCAGATGGTGACTTGCTGTCTCCGAAACCAGGTACTATCCGGCATGCAGTGACAAGAACTGAACCCTTGTGGATCATCTTCTCCCGAAGCATGGTGATCAAGCTCCAGCAAGAGCTCATCATGGCCAGCAACAAGACCATTGATGGCAGGGGATTCGATGTCCAAATTGCAAATGGTGCTGGCATCACCGTGCAGTTCATCAAGAACGTCATTATCCATGGCATCAAGGTCTACAACACGGTGGTCAAGACAGGTGGCATGATTAGGGACTCCGAAACTCATTACGGATTTCGGACACAGAGTGATGGTGATGGTATCTCCATCTTTGGCGCAAGCAACATCTGGATCGACCATGTTTCCATGAGAAACTGCTCCGATGGATTGATTGATGCCATTATGGGCTCCACCGCCATTACCATCTCCAACGGCCATTACACTGACCACAATGAGGTGATGCTGTTTGGAGCGAGTGACAGCTACACCGGCGACAAGATCATGCAAATCACCTTGGCATTCAACCACTACGGCAAGAGGTGTGTTCAGAGAATGCCAAGGGCCAGACATGGTTTTGTCCATGTTGTCAACAATGACTACACTCATTGGGAGATGTATGCCATTGGTGGCAGCAAGAACCCTACCATCATCAGTGAGGGTAACAGGTTCATTGCCCCTGAAAACCGCTTTGCCAAAGAGGTAATATTTATTTAGGTGAAAATTCATATGCAGTTGTTATCTGTAATATAATAACTTATGTTAGTTGATTCAGATAACCAAGAGAGAATACGCAGAAGAAAGCATATGGAAGAACTGGCAATGGAGATCAATCAATGATGAATACTTGAATGGAGCATTCTTCGTTCAATCCGGGGCTGAATTGAAGAACAGACCATTCTCAAGGGAGGACATGATCACAGCCAAGCCAGGAACATATGTTGGAAGGCTTACACGCTTTGCGGGTGTTCTTCCATGCAAAATTGGCCAACCATGCTAGCTTAATTAGTTATTCGCCATTATTAAAGATTGTAAATAATTCAATTCATCAACACTCATTGCTGGATGCTGCAAATGTAAATACCCATTAGTTTTGCAGTTTTTGCACACATTCTCATTGTTGTGTGCTTTTCATTAGTTTTCTTTTTCTTTTTGATAGGAAAGGATTAATTAAGAACACCAAAAATGTAACGGTGGAAAGGAATGCCACCACCGTAGTTCATGAATGAAGGGTGATGTACTAATTTTTGCTGTTACTTTGAGATTCTTTTTATTCTTTTAATAGAAAAACATGATTACATATAATGAGTAATAATAGTTTCCTCCCCTCTTGAGTTGAGATACCTTTTAACGTGAACCGTAGTGTTTAACTCAAAATAAGAATTTAAATTAAAAGTATTTTAAGAATATTCTTTAGAAAATAATAATATTTTTAAATAAAAATGATTGATATATTCCTTGTATTAAAAATATAAAAAATATTTTCAATTAAAATTTTCATTTTATATATCTTAACGTCTAAACCCATAATATATAATATAAATATAATACATATTATGTTTCCATGATATAATTTGAACTCACTGATAAAAAAAAATGAAACTCAGGAATTAGTTAACGATGTTCTGAGAACATGGATTAATAAGAATTAATTGTTTATCATACATATTTATTAATCATATTGTAATAACAACTATAGGTACGTGTTTCCATAGGAATTGCAGTTCTAAAAGTTCCGAAGAGGGAATATTTCTGCTGTACAATCTGGTATGAGAAGACCAAGCTTTGTTGGAACTTTAGCACAAAACGATGGAGCAAATAAAACTCTATGGACGACATTTACTAGGCCTTTTTATTATCAACTTTCTTTACTGACAAAATAAGTACTCTTCGTAGTGCATATAATCCTAGTGCACAAGACAAATGACTTACTCATGCTTATTCTAAAATCCAAAAAATATAACGTAGATCCTTTGGACTTATTATTCACAACACACCAAAATCACTTGTCTTACTTCCTAAATGAAGTTCCAATATATATATAAAGTTACACTTTATAATAATGGATTAATAGCCTATTAATCCATTGTTATAATATTTATATTATAAGTAGTAATAACATAAATATTCCAATAAAAAAATAGATAACAAAAGTTTAGGTATGTTTGACATCGATTTTTCTACTAAAGTTGAGACATTTGCAAATTCATTTACTTACAAAAATATTTATAAATCACCCAATAAATAATATTTATATTGATAACAAAATTCGAACTAATTAGTCCTTGTGAGATTTCATTTCGGTTTATATTAATTGTCCGGAACATCTTCCGCCAAATATTGAAATAAATAGTCATGAGCAACGAGCAAATTACAATTTTGAGATAAATTTCCTATATTAATACAATAACTTCGCAAAGTATATTCAGTTCAGTAATTCTTTCTTAAGTTTTTTATATCTAAAAATTTTCTGTAATGCATGGAAGTGCACAAATGACTAAAGTGATATACCTTGATTTTATCAAAGCATTGTTTTTGGATGCTTCTCAACATTGAGCCAGACAATTTTTTTATTATACCGCTAATAAGTAATATGAGTATGCTCTTAGCTGCGGGCTCTTAGCTCTGCCGGGTGTTTACAAACGACAGGAAATTTTCTTTGATGTTTCTTGGTATTTTGGGTGTTGACGAAATCAAAATTTGTCTTATATTAAAGTTATCATCGTCATTTTTTGTTGTATATAGAAGCAGTTAAAAACAACAAAGGGCAACATAAGCATGAAACAAATTCTGGTAATTTATATATATAAGTCACAGTTTGAACTTGATAACTCATTCCAATTTTGGTCTGTTGTTGGCAACTTGACATTTGATTGCTGAGAAGTTAGAAGTTGGGAGTCAGTGTGAAATGGAGCTTGCATCTGTGAAGAGTGAATTCAACCCAAGATGTAATAGGTTACACGTTATGGTGGATGGCAGCGAGGCTAATGCTTCAAGGGGCATCAAAAGGCGGCGAAGAGATTCGTCTTCGCCTCTGCCTCCAACGGTGTTAGGGGGCAATGAACAACAAGGTGAACAGCCGGAAGCCCAACAGACACCACAGAGTGGCCAATCGACCCCCAGCACCGTGAAGAGAAGTTCAAGGTTCAGAGGAGTTAGCAGGCATGTGAATATCCGAAATCAATAAAATAATTTTTTTTCTTGGTTTAAGGACAAAATGATCTCTAAGAAATTGTTAATTATCCTATGGTATTTGAAAATTTGGCTTTTCAGCCATCTAATATTTTGATTTTTGTGGGGTAAAATAGTCATTTACTTAAGACTAAAATAAAAATTATAATGTTTTGGTTTCAAGTACCACATGTAACTCTGACTAAAGACCAATTTGATAGTAAACTAACCTTTATTCCTTTCTGAATTCTGATTTGAGGCTGATCATATCTTCTTATGAAGCAGACACAGATGGACTGGAAGGTATGAAGCACATCTATGGGATAAAGGGACATGGAATCCAACTCAGAAAAAGAAAGGAAAGCAAGGTAGATGTTGAAAACTTGGACTCGCTACTTTTCACTTTCATTGGGTATTTGTTTGTTTTTGTTCTTTTTTTCTGATTGTTAACACCCTTGTTCATTTCCATCGTGGTTCTGTTTCTGAACTTGGATGTGTTGCTTTGCTGATGTGGAACAGTGTATTTGGGTGAGTACTTCAACTCTTTGACTCCTTCATATGTTCTTTGGATATAACTGCACAGAGTAGAAAAATTAACCCTTTTGGATTCAATGCTCATGGTTAAATCAGGAGCTTATAATGATGAAGAAGCTGCTGCTAGAGCTTATGATTTGGCTGCACTTAAGTATTGGGGAACATCAACGTTCACCAATTTTCCAGTATGTCAATAGCATATACACTTCAATAATGTTTTATTCATTATGGTTATCTTATTGATATCCATGCCTAACTAACGTGATATTTTTTCAGGTATCAGATTATGAGAAAGAAATTGAGATAATGAAAACTGTAACCAAAGAAGAATACCTTGCTTCATTGAGAAGGTAAACCTCATTTCCTCAAGAAATACTGCCATTAAGAATTTTCTGATATATTCCAAGTTCTATAATCTGTATCCTTTTCTGCGTGTGTATTGCAGAAGAAGCAGTGGATTTTCTAGAGGTGTATCAAAGTATAGAGGAGTAGCAAGGTGGGAAGCATTTTCTAACTCATGCAATCAAACTTTACCTTTCGTTGCCTACAAACATATATTTGATGCTAAGGATAAAAATTGATTACAGGCACCATCACAATGGAAGATGGGAAGCAAGGATTGGAAGAGTGTTCGGCAACAAGTACCTTTACCTTGGAACTTACAGTGAGTTCTCGCAATCTTAATTCCTTGTTACCTTTTATGCCATTTCTCTCCATTCCCTTTTATCTGTCAATGTGCCCAAAGACATGAATGACAGAAAGAAGAGAAAGAAACAAATAATGACTAGTCTTGTCAAGATAAAGGGCTGATATCTTTACACGTGCTCAATGTCTTGTCCAAAAGGTACACAAGAAGAGGCAGCTCGCGCATATGATATTGCTGCAATTGAATACAGAGGCATAAATGCTGTGACAAACTTTGACTTGAGCACTTACATCAGATGGCTAAGACCAGGAGGAGTACACTCTAGCACCTCTCAAGATCAAAAGCCGAGCACAGACCCTCAGATATTTACAACCTCTAACCCCATCCTAGCCACAGGAGCCACCGAGCTATCAAACTTCAACTTCCATCCAGTCCCTGCAAGCGAATTGGACATCACCAAGAAGAAAGAGTTTTCCAAGTTTGCGGCACCTTTAAGTCCATGCTATAAGTCACCTTCATCTTCCCCAACAGCATTAGGACTTCTACTAAAATCCTCAGTGTTTAGAGAACTGATGCAGAGAAACCTGAATTCTGCAGATGAAGAAGCTGAAGAAGTTGAATTGAAATATCCAGAAGAGGGCAGTGATGGGATTGGAGGGATTCTTAATAACAATGACACTAACAGTATATCTTACTTTGGTTCTTCTTCCAATATCAACAGATTACCTAACTTAGTGTCTCCAGAAAGCAGCAAAATGCCAATGTATCACAGAACTGTTATGCCATCGCTGTGGAATGGTGCTTTCAACATTTCTGACTGATTATTTTTGTTATCTTTTTTATTAGCAGCTAAGAAACAGTTAAGAAAAAAATATACTTTCTCAACATAACTGTAGATGTCAAATAAATTGCTAAGATGTGCACAGTGTCATTGTGACCTAGTCTTAGTCTGCTCATAAATCAACATTGTCAAACAAAAGATACTTTAATGTTTATGAGTTGCATTTCTGATTTCTCATTTAACACAGCAAGTTTCAGTTCATGGTAAATTAAAGATAAATCAATGTTCTGCTTTTGTCTGAATATCGATGCAAAACTATGTAAATTTAAGCAGCATTTATTACTGTCCCAAAACTGAAAAGACAGAGATTGGGACAAAAAACATGTTTAGAGCGGAGACGGTAATTTAAGGACATGGGTTAAGATAATTTATCATGTTGAGGAACAAGTTTTAAGTCAATTTCTATACCTTCCGAAGGAACGGATGCTAAAGTCTCTACTTTCTACTATCTCACTGTGTAAGTTCTTTCTATCCCCAATATAGGAACCAACTGCTACATTGCATTTCGGGTAGTGCTCTATTGTCAGAATTTTGATTCATTTTTTCTCTCTAGCATACAATATTACTGCAAGGATAAAAGGACCCCTTTTGGGAACACACAAGGATGAGCAAAACACACAGCTTTTTCAGTTCTGATTTCTGTCGTGAATAAAATATCACTAGAGAAGCTTGTGTCTTTTTCTCAAGACTACTGATCTTGAGGATTTTCAGTAACAACTCTGCTAGGACATGTCCTAATATTGTGTCCCTCTTTGTGGCACAACCTACACTTGTATGCTTTATTCAAGAGAGTGTCCCTTCTTTTGCTGGGAACAACTTGAGGGCATGTCCTCTGGTTATGGCCATATTGGCGACATATTTTACACCTATTGTGTTTTATAACTCTACCATTGTCGTGGCTTATCTTTAACTTGTTGCATGTTCTTCTGTTGTGGCCCTTTTCCCCACATAATTTGCATGTGAATCGCCGGTCAACCGAAGAATCCTTGAGTTCCGGACAGTAGTGTCTCCTATGCCCTTCGCGTCCACAGTTTTGACAGTAGAATTTCACTCCTGCATTATAGGTAGACAAAATAGATTAATAATTATGACGTCCAAAGAACACCAATCAGCAATATTGAGTGCAAGGATACAAGACAGACCCTTCATGGCCATGCTCCTTTTCTGACGGTTTATCGGATCACTAAAGAAAGCTTTCATAGTCTTGGAAGTATGCTTTCTTGCTGCAATAGTTCCCTTGGCTCTCTGCATCCATTATTAAAGAAAATATTATTTATAACGAATCTTCAGTGTGCCAAAACTCTTGTGCATCAAGTACTTGGACAATTTTCTCCTAGCATGAAATGAAGTCTTGTGCCAATACTCAAGTGTTAAGTAACACATGCGCTTGATGCTTAGTTTTATTTCTACCTGGACACACATTTTGGAATATAATATGAAGCAGGCAATCATTCATTTTTAATATTGAGAGAAGGTATATTTTAAGACACCAAATTTTAATGAAACACAAATGCTTGTATTGCTAACCTTAATAGCAGCCACTCTTTGCGCCTGAAGCTTGGGATCCTGGTGGATCATCTTCATTCGGTTGCTAAATAGACCAGTTTTCGCATTAAGACTCTGCAATCATTCAACTAAACATGGACATTTAAATTGGCAATCTCAACATCTATAAATCCTCCTTTTTAGATTCCCATATGAAGACAGACATAATGTAGATAGAGAGTGCATGAAATTTAAATTGTTGGAAACTCATAACTGCGTTAAGAAAAGTCTCGTAGAAAAAAATAAATAAATAAATTAAACAAAATGATGCTAAACCCTACATGATAAGAAGAATTCTTATTACTTATGAACTTAGCTTTTAATATTTCTAAACAGTTGTGTTCTTCTCTCAGTCTCTGCATCTGTATATGGGTTCTGAGTGTGCAAGTCCATTTTTGCCATATAATCCCTCTAGTCCACAATATGTCGCTCTCAAATTTGTTTCGAAGCGACAGTTATTGTACACTGAAAGGAGTATATATCAATCTATCAAGGGAACTAGATAATGGGCTCAATTCTTTCTTTTGTGTAAAAAACATGTATGTTAAGAAATTATATCAAACATAAGTGTGTTACATAAGGGTAAGCAGCTAACTCACTTTCAATGAACGACTAATCTTTAATCCCACTTCAGGAGATGGTGACTGGTAAACACGCTTGGATTTTTTCTTCACATCTAACTTTATGTCTAACTTGTCTACTTCATCATCTTCCTTCACTTTAAGTGGTGAACTGGAAAGAAAAAATTAAACAAATAATCCATAAAGAAACATCCTATAGGACTTGGAAAATAAAATCATTTTTCAGGATTCAAAGGTTTGTATAAACAACAATCCAGATCTGTGTATAAATCAAGTATGCTTTTCAAGTGTTTGTGCCTTAGACTTCAAAAGTTTGAAAGTGTTAAGAAATGTGTATCATAACTCATGTATGCAGTCATGAAAAGAACTCTTAATAACATTGGAAAAAATGAAGTTTGATTCTCAGAAGTTACATTGAACGGGCTCTCTCCCACGGTTTCTCATCAATTGATTCTTCCCATATAACACATTCTCCAGAGCACTGGGGGCAAGTCACTATACCCTGTTTACATGAAGACCAAAGGAAGAACGTCAGAAAACTAGCAGATATGGTTGCACTAATATGATGTTTAATATCCTAGTGTTTCGCAACTACTACAACTATTAATGAAATACCAACTAAGAATCAGTGAAAAGCCTTGTATATAACCACATAAGATACAAAAGAAGGAATGGCTGATTCAACTACTAAATTTTGCGTATCAAAATTATCCAAGTCATTGAATCCTGGTAAGGCCAAATTGAAATTTGCCTTTATTCTGAGAACAATATAACAGTATAACAACCATAAATGTATACCTTTCCGTTACATTTTGGACAATCTGATCTTGATCTTTCTATTCCACATTCTGTACACGGAGTATAACCCCTTCCCCGGCAACTCGGACAAGGAAGCTCTTTGATATACTGTCCATTTGGACCAAACCAAGACCTTGGCTCTTGTGTCTGAGAGTTAGTTTTGCTGCAATGAAATTTTTAAATTAATCTCAAGTCACTTATATGGTGTAATCTTAACAACATTCAGTTGTCCATATGAATTTTGGTCTAATTGAAACAATGTAATCATTATTATAAGAAGACAGTCAACACAGTTTCAGTTTGCACTTAATTGCAGTACCACACCACATCAACCAAAAGGACATGATGATTTTGTCTAATAAACTGAAGTGAAAGCATCAACTTCCAAGCTGAAACTCCAGGCCAGAAGGGGCCAGACGCCTAAAGCAAGAAACTTTCTCTGTGGTGCTGAATGAAGTGAACATGAATCATGTTTGATTTTCATAAACCAAAATGAAGTACACCACAAGCCAAAAATTCAGATTCATAATGATTGATAGCATGGGAATTAGTAACATAAAGCAATACCTTGGGTTGAGTTCAACGTCGAGGCCAAAGAGTTCCTCTGGAGGAGTGTAACCCAACTAAGCATCATCACAATAAACATAAATATAAAAAAGAAAAGAAAAGAATATAATAATAGTAAATGAATGTGTTGTGGCTTGCCTTGGTTGTTGGTTTAGGGTTAGAAAATGAGTCATCATTGAGTGAGGATGAAGAACAAAGGATAGTGGAATTGATGCTGGTGTTGGGATGAATTGGAAGGAAAAGATGCATAAGGGTTCGGGTTCTTGTTCTTAGTGATGGTGCCTTGCATTTGCATGAATATGTGACAGCACCAGATGCCGCAGTGCGTAGTAATAGTAGTAACATCTCAACGAACTTGCTTTTGATCGTAAACTGAAAAACAGTTTGATTTTCCGTTCATGATGATGGAGCGTGTGGCTACCAACAAGACAACGATGCGCTCACATTTACGATAACCCCTTCCCTCTCTCTCGCTCTCTCTCTCACGCACACACACATCGAACACTCAACTTTTGGGCCTATTGCATTTTTTGCCCACTGCTTTGTTGGGCTTTATCTGTTTGGTCTTTCGCTTTACGGGCTTTATTCTTGTTTTCACTTTCCGTTTTTGTAATTTTATTTAGAAACGGTAAAAGAAATATTGTTGGTTGTTGTTTGCTTTTTTCGGGCCTCAGGCCCCGTCTACTCACCAAAAATAATATTTTTAATTTTTCCAGTTTTTCTTTTACAACACTTTAAAAAATTAATAATATTATAATTAAAAAAATGAAAAAAAATGAGAACAAAAACCAATCCAATCCTTTTTTTTCTTTTTTGATATTAGTTATTTTTTATATTTTAAATTTTTAATACGTTGATTTCACAAAATATACATGCACGAGATTTCAACTGTATTCAACCTGCAATATAATTAATGGTAATATAATTTAAATTTGATATTTATTTATTAGAGTATATAATAATTAATAAGAATAACATTGTTAGTTTGTTAATTTGTTAGAATCATATTCAATTAAAAAGTTGCGAGTTCGAGTTTCCTATCTTTGATAATAATAAAAAAAAAGTCATACTATATTTCCCTAGTTTTTCATCTCGCTATTTTTTGTTTTATATTTTTCTCTAATTAGTACTGCTCCTGTTTTTTTTTTCTTTTTCTCATTTTTCTTATTTTTATAATTTTTTTGTTTTACACTTTCATCATTTTTATTGTTTCACCCTCTAAAAAAATACGTAACATTTTATTTTATTTTTTGATTTATTTTTTTAATAAAAAACACAAAAATTTAAAAAAAAACACATAACTTTATAAATAAAAATATAAAAATTATGCACGAAGAAAAATAAGAAGAATAAAAAAAATTGCAGCATTCTATTTTATGTGTCGTAGTTAAGAAGTTTCGAGATCAAAATTAAAAAAATTTTATGTCGCGTAAAAAATTTTTTATGCTATTCTTTGTTTTATATTTTTTTAAATAATTCCTCCTTTTCCTTCTTTCTGTTTTATAGTTCTTTTTGTTTAATATTCACATAATTTTTAATGTTTTATTCTCTAAGAACTAAGAAGAATAGAAACAAAAAAAAAAGAACCGTGCAACTTTTTATTTTTAAAAAAGTATATGGAACTAAAAGGTTATCAGTCAAAAAATAAACAAAATCACGTTAATTTATATTAATAATTAATTTTAAATTTATAGAATTCAAAATTTAAAAAAGTTAAAATTAATTAAGTAAACCTAATTAAAATCTATAAAAGCCTTCATTTTCTCTCTCACATTAACCTACCTACCTCCAACAATCACACAGACAGACCTCTCTCTCACCAATGCTGCTGGAAGCGCCGACGATTTCGATGCTCTTCGAGACGCCCTCAACAAACGCATCCAAAACAACTGCTTCAACACGAAATCCACCTTCGACTTCGTCACCGACAAAATCTTCTCTTCTTCCCTCCTCAACCACCTCCTCAATTAGCTGCAAAAGGATGCTGGAAGAAGAGCAGTGTGGCGGCGCCGTTCTTGGAAGGCTGGATTTCTGGCTCTACTATGTTACCTACATTTGCGGAAGAACTATTGGACTTGTGTATAGCAATAACTTGGAACAGATTGCGGAGCCAGTGGACACAAGTTGCGACATTTCTACACTTGTGATGGTGTATGCCTCCTTTTCCTTATTCGGTCGCTTGCTTTCGGCTCTACCCGACTATATTGGTAGCAAATTGTACTTTGCAAGGACTGGTTGGTTATGCATTGCACTAATACCCTCCCTGGTTGTATTCACATTCATGGCGCTATCACAAACTCCCCTCGCACTTCTCATAGACACGGCGTTGATAGGCTTCAGTTCCGGATTCAAGTCCCGTGCTTCTCATCAGAATAGTCATGAGAGGGATTATAAAAAAAAACATTCATTTAATATGAAAAAAAAATCTAATACTTAACAAAAGAAACATCTAATTATATTTTAGCAAAAATAATTAAATATCTATAAAATTTAAAAAAAAAACGAGACATTGACATTTGCAATACAAAAAAATTCGAAAAATATATAAAAAAACATCCATTTAGTATGAAAAAGAAACATTCTGATACTTAGCAGAAGAATATTCATATATATTAACTCGTAGAGATTTTGAATTCATCTAAAAATATTTGGCTGATTTTTTGTTAATGCCCTTTTGGTTCCCTAGCATTGTTTTTTATTTTTTTATTTATTCTTTTTTATAATAAGTACAGAAATTTTGCACAAAAGAAAAAAAAAGAAGGTGCAACATTAAGTCTAAAATCCTGAAAATTTTCGATGTTAAAATATTTTTTTTGTTGTTAATGTTAAAAAATTTTTATATTATAATTAAAAATTTTGGTACTATTTTTATGGAAAAAAAAAGACGGTCATATCTGTAAACAATTTTTATTAAATTTAGACAAACTTAATTAAAATTAGTTGATAAAAATACTTAAGTTTAAATTATAGCAAAATTCTTATATTATATATTCAAAATCTGATGTGCGCAAGGGATATCTTCACTTATTGAAGAAGATTCCATTATCGTAACAATCATACAATTCCTGTAAAAAAAACCATACAATCGACAAAGGTGATTTTTAAATAGGGTTTCATATATGAGATTTGAGTTATGAGTTGTGAATGACCTACTAAAAGTAACCCACTACGTACGGCTACGGCCATTAATCATTATAGTTGATGGATATTTAGTACTAAACATTGGATGTATCGTATATTCGTATTATATAATATACGTTAATTTTTATTATATATTAATTTATAGTCGATACAAGATTTTTTAATGGGATATTCTTAACAACCATTTCCTCTACGCATCGGACACTCCTAGGTTGGATACTTCCCCAACCTCTATCCAAAGAGACAGATAAAATTTGTTGGAATATACAAGTCCATGATCGAGTATCCCAATGGAGAAATAACCAAAACCATAAAAAAAGAGTCAACAATTAAAATTTATTTTAACTATAAAAAAATCTTGTAATTTATAACTATTTTTTAGATGAATAATGATCTAATTTGTGATATAAAAAAAAATTCAATATGATTTTAACTTTATCCTTTTCTTCTGGAGGCAGTGAGAACCTAGCTTACATACAGGGGTGTATTCAAAGTTGAATATTCTATCTATCGATACGTACAAGAAGAATAT
>NC_029774.3:126164375-126245387 GCF_000817695.3 Arachis duranensis
GTTGTGTATATATTTATTAGTTACAAGGTGAAGCAACTATGTATCTTTACTAGTTGAGGAAATTAAATTAGAGTGAACTACTCTATCATATAAACAATAATAACTAATAAGGATGCACTTCATGAAGAAACTGAGAAAGCTGGTGGAGCAAACCCAGCCTGAGTGGCGTGACAAGTTCTTGTGTTATAAGGAATTGAAGAAGCTCTTGAAGATTATTTGTCCCAGAGACCAATTGCTGTTTTTGGATCCCAGATATGTCAACCACTTCCTTCAACTCTTGCTGGCAGAGATTGACAAGTTCAACGCTTTCTTTGTTGAAAAGGAGGAAGAGTACATCATCAAATGGAAGGTATTAATGTATTATTATTATTACTCATTCTATTATTGTATTATTACTCATTCTATTAATGGTGTTTGTATTACAGGAATTGCAAGACAGAGTTGATAGGGCCATTGATTTGGATTCAGATGCAGAACTGATGGCATTAGGGAGGGACATGGTGGATCTACATGGAGAGATGGTTTTGTTAGAGAACTATAGCTTGCTCAATTACACAGGTATATATGCGTGATCCCATATGCATTAATTAATACAACTTAGTTTAACTACTTATTTTGTTATAAGTAATAATCTAAAATTATTTTATTTAACTTAACATTTATGAATTTCATACATATATTATCTAAATTTACATATTTATATGTTGAATGGATACATTAAATACAATATAGAGCGATTACAGATAAGAGATTTGTTTGTATGTGCAGGATTAGTGAAGATAATAAAAAAATATGATAAGCGAACAGGAGCACTACACAGATTGCCTTTCATTCAACAAGTGTTGAACCAACCATTCTTTAAGATTGATGTGGTGAATAAGCTGGTAAAGGAGTGCGAGATAATACTGAGCATTCTTTTTCCCTTATATGAAGGGCCATCTTTTTCAACAAATGAGAACTATGATCGTGAAAATAATAATAATAATAATAGGAACAATGAAACAAGTGGAGAGATCCCAAAGATGCAGGAGGTTTCCGAAGAAGTTCCTGATAAGATTGAGAACATGGAGAATGAGTTCATCAAATTAACTCTGATGGCACTTCAAACCCTCAGAGAGATTAGGAGTAGTGGAAGCTCTTCTTCAACTCCAAGCATTTAGAGGATGAATAAACTCAAAACAAATAACTGCACTGCATCATAAAATGGCAGCAAAGTGATCCATCAGAGTCCGTTGACTCTCACTATGTTTGCGAGTTTTTATTTTGGAAATAATAATAATAATAATCGAAGGATTTTAAAGAAAATAGATTCCCTCAATTTTTTTAAATAATTGATAAAATAAAATATGATCTTTCTTCGTTAATATATTAAAAGATTAAAAGATTAAAAATTATATTTTACTCTTTTAATTTTTTTTAATAATTGAGAGAATCTATTTTTGATTTAAAGTATAAACCTTACTCGAAGTTGTATTTTAAATCCTTATTATTATTATTATTATTATTTGTCTAAAAATTAAAACTCGACATGCCCTAAACCTTGTTGCACATTTTTTACGTGCCTTTATCCCTATATTTATGTGCGTTGTAATATTTGTATTAATGCTCTTTTGAGTCTTTTCCACATAATATAGCATCTACTTTATTATAACAACTAAAAGATATACACAATAATAATAATATAAATATTAGATGGTAAAAATTCAGGTGCAGTCAACTTTATATTAAGTTAATAATTGAGAATCATTAGATAAAAATTTAGTTAAATAAATTAAATAATTTAACGACTCCTAACTATCAACTTCACGTCTCATTGTATTAGATATTATATTTAGGACAAGAAAAAGGTTCATTGAGCTGGCTAGGTAAGTTAACGTGGATAATGTTATGTTTCTGTAATTTAATATAGGTTGAAAATAATATTAAAATAAAAGAATAAATTTATTAAAGAAGATATTGTGTTGAAATTATTTGATTAGAGAATGAAGATGATAAAGAGATTGAAATAGCCGCGAAAGGAGAAGAGAGGGAGCTAAGGTGAAGAAGTGAAAGATGTTGCAGTTGAAGCTACACTCAATCCCTTCATCACTTTCTTCTTCTTCCAATTCTCTCTGCCTTCAGAACCATTCCTTTCTCTCTCCAAAGTTCCTTCCTTTTTCTTCTGTCACTCCAAAGCCCTTCTCCATCACATGCCGCCACTCCGACCTCTTCGACCAGAAAACCTTCTCCTCCTCCGCACCTTCTTCTTCTTCTTCTTCAGGTACCTCTTTCTATCCCTTTCTTCAGTTAAACAGTTTTTGTTTCCTGAGACAGAAAACAAAGCCTAAACCCTAAACCCTAATTCTGGTTTGATGTTTGTATCTGTGTGTGTTCAGGTGGAGCTTTGCCACCTAGGGTTTATGTTGGTCACTCCATTTACAAAGGGAAGGCTGCACTTTCCATCACTCCTAGGCCTCCGGAATTTGCCCCGCTCGATGTATGTGACTTCATTTTGTGTTGGTGGTCGTTATATCATTGGATCTGTTCTAATCTTTGTGGACTATAATGGTGAAATTTTGCAGTCAGGGGCATTCAAAATATCTAGGGAAGGTTATGTTCTGCTTCAGTTTGCACCCGCAATTGCTTCGCGCCAGTATGATTGGACTAGAAAGCAGGTGAATTTGAGGATAATGACATGCTGAGTCTGTTTCACGATATCTGTCACTTCAGAAACTAAAATAGATTATTCTGTTGACTTTGTGAGTTACTCTTGTAGTTTACAATGTCTGGTCCTGTTTGCTTGATTGCAGGTGTTCTCTTTATCAGTGGGCGAAATGGGAACTGTGATCAGCCTTGGCGCAAGGGAGTCTTGTGAATTCTTCCATGATCCTATGAAGGGCAAAAGGTACTTCTAAGCTGTACTTTTCTGAATTCTAATTATTATAAAATGTGAATTTTTAATTGGATTAACATATTATAATGTCACTAATTACTGTTTGATTTGTCTTGTGATAAAAATTGCATGCTGTATTTATAGGTTTGGCAATAAAAAAGGACTGAAATTTTATATTGTGCAGTGATGAAGGTAAAGTCAGAAAAGTTTTGAAGGTGGATCCTCTTCCAGATGGTTCTGGTCACATGTTTAACCTCAGTAATCCTCTTTCCTTTTGTGAACCTTTGTTGTATAATTTAATTTTTCTTGCCATTTTGAGTCAGTCCATTACATATGTTGCGATTTGCAAAGAGCTGATAATATCACAGATCAATGGAATATTTTGACGGTGATCAGTCTTTAGTGTAGTTATCTAAAGAATATCATATATTACCATTTTTATGTTGATGCACGCAATATAAAATTATAATGAAGTGATATGCAGTTATGTTTGCTCCGATTCTGACTTCGTTATGCTATTTTTGAAGGTGTTCAAAACAGGATTGTGAATGTCGATGAAAACATCTACATCCCTGTCTCAAGAGCAGAGTTAACAGTTTTGAGCTCAATTTTCAATGTATCTCTCTCTCTCTCTCTCAAGCCAAAATTTGCATTGCTAAATTCTATTATAATCCAGTTGGAAACCTATGGCAGCTGAAATGACTGATTACCATATAAGAATTTTAGCACTCAATATCTGACTTATATATGAAACTGCTTTGCATCGATAGTAATAGTAGCTCTACCTTTTTACGGCATGTTCTTGGCTGTACATATGGAGCCCATCCATGAAAATTTCAGCCCCATCTTTTGGTTTTTTACTCCCAAACCAAACACGTCCTTGGTCTGGAATATTTCTATGTTCCTTTTGTCTGTCCAAACAAGGAGTACGTGTTATGCTTTAAGAAGGCACCAAATCTTAAAAAGATTTTTGCTGCCTGTCACTCAAAGAGAATCCAAATATTTGAATAGCTTAAGAGTTCATTGGCGAGTTGACCTCAATATGTTATTCATTATGATAATATACTTTCTTAAGCCTTAAAAACAAGGACTTGTCTACAACACAACATGGTTCCTGCTTGCTTAAATGTAATTTGACTTCTTTGCATACAACCTTGCTATTATTTCACTTACTCTTGTTTTTGGTTATCACTACAGTTTATTATGCCATACCTTCTCGGTTGGCACACCTTTGCGAACTCGATAAAGCCAGAGGATTCGAGAGGAGCGAATAATGCAAACCCTACATATGGAGGAGACTATGAATGGAATAGACTGTGATCATCAGCTTTCTGCCATTGCATAGCACCACCTATTTGAGCCTTCTCTCAACTTTGAAATGGGTTAAATTCACTTTCGCTTTGCCCTGTTAGCTGATAATGGTTTTAGGAATTTTGAGATGGTAGTGTTGGGATCACTTGTTTTCCTTTGTAGTATACTTGTATGTCTTATGACTAGTGTGTACAATGAAGAGATTGCTCAAACGTGTTTATAAATTGCTCTAATCACTTGAATCAAATACTAGTGCAATTGGGCTTGAAAAGGAATTTCCAAAAAAGATAGCGAATTTGAAAGATTTTATTTTTATTTTTATTCTTCTTATTCATTTTTTAATGATTTATTTTATTTTATTTTTTCTCGCATTACACAATTCTTTAGAAACTTAGTTGTTTTATTACTCCAAAAAACCTATTATAGGTTATTACTTTTTGCAATTTTATAGGTTCAAACTCTAATTAAAGAAAAACAGATCTCTCAAGGCTCAAGCAAGTTTAAAAAAAGAAAGACTTGAAAAGTGTTTGGAAAAAATAGCAAAATAAAGTTCTAAGTTGGATTGAAAGATTTCAGTCAAGCAAGAGATGATAGAGGGAAAGGAGCAAAATAGCAAAATATTAATCCTTAAAAGTTAAAACACTAATAACCTCAAAATCATGCATTTGACAAAAAGATAACCCTTTCTTTTAGGCACTTTGTTAGGCCTCTGCCAAATTTGCACCAATCTCAACCTAAATAATTTGACATCCACAACACTCGTTTATGGTGCTTTCTACTGCTCATTACCTTATAAATATCAAATCTTTCATTCTAACATGGGGAGCTTTGTTTTTAACTTCTTGTTAATTAACAAGGAGTCCTAGGCAAGGCGTCTTTTTACAATATATTTTTTTTCTTCTTCTCAATAAAATAAAATAAAAGCTCTCAGCCATGGCATCAAAAATTCAAGTTTTGTTGCCAATTCTTTTGTTGGCACTAACCTGCATTCCCACTATGTATGCTAACATCCTAGAAACCGATGCGTATATCAAGGATCTAACCAGAGACTTTGATCCTTATTGGTGGCAAAGAGCTGAGGCTGCTAAAATAGAAAACCAAAAAGCTTATTTTCCTGATCCCTATGCCGTCTCCAGCGACTTCACCTCTGCCATTACCGAGTAAGCCTTCATTTTCAATTGACCATTCATGATTTTAAGTTAGATGAATAATCGTATGAAAATATTTTCATGTGATGATAATCATCGAAAAACTGTTACATAATTTGACATGTTCGCTCAAACTGTTTAACATAATACATATTAACATCTTAGTTATCAATTTATCATAACTAATTTGGGATGCTTTCGTGATTAGCTTATTAATATCGAATACTTGAATCCCACCTTACAACCACAAACTCTTAAATGAAGTTTCGACTTGCCATAAATTAACCCTTGTCCGTGGACATAAAAAATATCTTAACTATCATTTTAAGATGAAAATGTCTTCATTTGAGTAGTTACCTTAAATTAAGATCTGAAACACTGATGTTGCAACCACCCGTTCCACATTTATTTTGCAATTAGGACTATGTTACATTTATTTTCCTATATTTTTTATTGTCAAAAGTGTTAATTTATTTATTTTTTCATTGATAAATTTACAGTGAAATTGCTAGAGCAACTTCTGGACAGATTGGAGCAAGTAAGATTGGAGCAGCTTTTGGACCGATTGGAGCAAGGAGGTTTTTGAGGGATTCCACACCCACCAGCCACTGATTCTTTTGACAAGCAGTTTCTGCTTCTGCCTTGCGTCAATCACATCCCTACTCTCATAACTAGAACTCAAATGTTTTTGATATAAGAAGGAAAAAAAAACTAATAACAAAGTCTCAAATTTTGGTCAGCACTAGTGTCATATATCACTTCAATTCATTGTGCATTGGTGTAGAATGATATTTAGTCCCAAATTTTTCTTCTTTATGTTTAATCGGATGGAAATAACTTTTGAATTAGTATGATCTCTCTTTTTATTTCTATCATGATATCAGAGTTTTTTGTTCCCTGTAAAATCTCATACAATTTATATAATTAATGAAATACTTCATTTAAAAAGTTAAGTGTGTGAAATTTATAATTTGAAAAAGTTATTTAATGATATAAATGTGACAATATTTGTACCTAATATTATATTACATTTCCGCGTTAAAGTTGTGCTCGTTTCTTTAAAAATTAAGAATATTAAATAATATATAATGCTTCAAATTAGAGATTAAAGATTTTAGTGGTTTTATGATTATGAAGAATTAGCAGTCTGATGAGTCGGTTAATTATATTCCTTCTGACTTGTCAACAGCACCATGATTTTTAATTAATAAAACCACACGAATAATGGTAATTAATAATTGATTATGCTTTCTCCAACTTTGCTGATCGCACATCATTCTCGCTTACTCTAATTATGAACTACAAATTTTAAAATGATTAAATAAGTATTAACATAATAGTGTGAGTCTGTGAGATGCCGGCCCCTAAAGTTAATTAATAAATAAGTTATTGAAAGCTTAGCTTGGATTATAACTTAACTACTGTAGCTAAAAGCATGCAATAGAAAATTATAGCTGCAGCCTGCAGAGAAATGACTCTTCAGAGATAGTAATCATATAATGACCTTCATAAAGGAACTTAATTAGTTATGCTTGTAACTAACTAAGACCTAGGTATAGTTGAAATTAAGTAATTAATGTTTGTAATGATGCCACGTGGAGATGGATATATATCTTAGCTTCTACATACTCTCAACTATAATCATCGTTTTTTTCCAAAATCAAGAGTCAATAAATGACCAAATAATTACACATATGGATACTATGATAGATGATAGGCTGCAACGACATTATTTATAAAATTATTGTATATATTCAGTTTTATCGAGTAAAATAAAATTTTATTGTTAAAATGTGAGAATTTTTTTTAGATTTGTATGAGTTTTATTATTATTTTTTGAATTTATTTTATTATTAATGTTATGTTAAAATTCTTTTCGAGAATCAATAAAGATCAAACTCTAAACGACTAAATCTTTAGGTTATAGAATTTTAATATTATGTTATGAAAATTTTTTTAAATTAAGTAATTATGAAAAAATACGTGAATGATTATATTTATAACACATTCTTTTATAAAAAAAATTCTCTTTGAATGTGCAAATTTTTTTATTAGTTAATTTTTGTTATTCTCCTAATAAGATGGATCATGTCCATAACAACTTAAATTATACGATGAAATATTGAAAACTAAAATTTGATAATCAATTCAAAGACAACAAAAAATGTGAAGATAGATTAAAGGGTGCGTTTTGGTCTTTAGTCTTTAGTGTTTACCTACGTACTGTGTCAAAGATATGTATGATTTATAGGGGAATATATATACTTTTACTTTGAGAAAAATATATATATAAAATAAATCTGCAACACATCACTTAATAATAATTAAGCCCTAACCTCTTATGTGCCCAGTCTTAATTAAACACATACTTAATTGAGAAATCAAACATTCGCAACGAAGATATAGAATTTAATATGAATTTAATGAATGAATAATATTGAACATACATCTTATGAAATTCAAGATTATTCAAGACTTAGAATTAAATCGTGATCGGAACATGCCAACAATCATGCATGTAACTTAAATAGACTTTACAGAAAATTTTAAAATAATTCAGATACGGGCATATTAATTAATTGCATCGTGTAGCTTATTGTTAGATTAGTGTTATTTTATCCGGCCCATATATATGTATGTAAGACACAACTGCGGGGGAGAAAACGTATTTATTTAGGAAAAGAGATAGGAAGTTAAATTTTTAGTTAAGTCAAAGAGGTATGTCCTGAAAATAATTTTTTTAATTATTATCATTATTATTATTATTTTGAAATAAAAGATATGGAAAAAGTGTTGTCTATATGCTTTTTATTGTGTCTGTATATATATATTGACTATGCTGCGGATATATTAAAATTAATCACCAAAGTCAGCCACCAATTAAAAATACATATTAGAATATAAATGCAAATCAAAAATAAATTAAACCATAAATATATTTACATACAAATATATTAATAACTGATTTTAGTGATTAATTTTAGTGTACGAATGTGGTATTTTTTGGTATATATATATATAAAAGCTAGTAAAAGGAATTAATAAGCAAG
Organism: Arachis duranensis; assembly: GCF_000817695.3. NCBI lineage: Eukaryota > Viridiplantae > Streptophyta > Magnoliopsida > Fabales > Fabaceae > Arachis > Arachis duranensis. Next base: position 126,172,757 of record NC_029774.3, read on the forward strand.
GTTTAAATTATATATAAATCAAAATTGCGGAGACTCACATTATATAAGCACCATAGTCAAGGAATGACATAAAAAAAAAAAAAAAGATTGTGAATACATCAGGTGAACTTGGACTGGAATCAGCATTTACGTGACATTTTACTAAAAGGAATATTCTTCAATTCAATTCTAATTTAATATGGGTATTTTATAAAAATGCTTTATTTTCTTCGGGTAATAAGAATTTATCGTTATATAGGTGGACGGTGACCATTGATTTTAATGGGTCCAACTTGGAGACACTCACATATACTTAGTAGGAATTTATTCCCTCATTCAACAACCAGTATCCAACTATGGGAATTTTAAATTTATTTCCCTAAAATTAAATAATTAGATAACTATTCTCCATTGCATCTGATAACTATTAATGTTGAAACCCTAAGTTTTTTGGTTTATTTATATACATGAAATCACTTAGAACATTAAACTGAAATTTCCTGTTTCTTGTTGATATTAATTTAATTATTAATGTGACAGTCACTATCTGAATTTCAGCTTATGATATTATATTGGAGTCTTGTCCTAAGGTTTCAGTATATAAAGAAAACGAGGCTCCTGGAAATGATAAAGAGAAAATTTCACGCTAAAAAGTTTTCCATTTGACACCAAAAAAAAAAAAAAGGAAGTTATGGAGGATCATCATTTTAACATATTGGAGTCTAATGGGGATAATAATGAAGAAATCGGTGGCAATAAGGTTAGTTATTTTGCTCATGATGCTTTGATTATATAGCTACCCTTTTTCATAAATGATCCTAATCCTTGGATATAGCTAGATTATATTTTATGAGTTATTGATTTTCTATAATTAACACTTAACAGTTTCATAGGGTTTTTGAAAAAAAAAAGTGTAATTTTTTTTAAAAGTTAAGAGTAAAATTTAAATTCAAGGTTTTTAGATAAGAATAAAAAAATTATGCCATTTAATGTATAGTTTGTTGGTAAAAAAAACGTAACTTTATTTAAACACAATAAATGCATTGTATATTGTATGATGCTTGATGCATGAATGTCACTCTCAAAAATCAAAAGAGGAAATGATATAGCTGGAAAAATATGCTTTAATTAATCTCCTCATCTATATTGCTTTTTCCTATTGATGAATATGAATAAAAGACAAAAAAAAACTTAAATTTATTTTATTTAACATTATTAATTATTATATAATTAATAAATATTAAATAAAATAAATTTAAATTGTTTTGGCTGATTTTTTATTTATCAAATATTATTGATTAGAATGCTTCCCCTCACAAAGTTCCAGCTTTTTATTTTTATAGTATAGCTGGCAATTTTGGAGGAAGAGAATTGGTATTTCGATTCTTTCCATTGTTTTTAAAAATAATTTTCTAATAACATGTATGTTCAAATTAAACTAGTGAGATTCATTCATTATTTTTGGATCTTATTTTCGTTGTAAATATTTTATTTCCCTAAAGTAATTAAGAGTGGCTGTAATTAATTATACAGGGTTTAAGGTTTTTTATTTTTTCCCCATAGCGCTTTTGTTATTTGCTCTAATTCTCTTCTACTATGCAAAAGACAAATTGTATGCTCTAAAGTCTAAATTACCCTTAAGCACGCTAAGCTCTACACGTTTCTTTATTTTTCTTTATCATTCATTTTCTTTAAGGACAATTAAGAAATAATGCTTATATCGGTAAAGGTTATTTACAATTAAAAAAAACTAAAGTTTTTGTAAAAAATATAAAAAAAAAACTAATTTTTAGTCGATGAACATTAACCAATTTTAAGCTTTAAAGCAAATTAAAGTTCTATTTATATATACTCACAACAAAAACAATTTTTACTAATTTTATTCAAAATATATTATTATTCATGATTTTCCTCACAAAATTTTCATGATATGTACATGGCAGCCATGTATAGGATTGATTACTTTCTGCTATTATAACTTAGAATTATCTTTTTCTTAAAAGCTTATGAAAAGCTTCACTGATAATATATTGTTATGTATCTAATAATATGTTTTTATATGCAGTTTTTTTAAAATAAAAAAATTCTATATTTACTATTTTAATTTATACAAATATTATATTGTTTACTTTTATATGTAATATTTTTCAATTTCGAAGTCAATACAATTTTGTTGGCTTTGGTTGCAAAATTGAAAAGAAAAAAAAAACAGAATAGCTAATCTAACAGAAAAGGTGAACAAAATTGTATTTGCTGCAAAATTAAAAAATATTTTGTATAAAAGTAAATAATCTGATATTTGTGTAAAATAGTAAATATAATTTTTTTTATTAAAAAAACCCTTTATATGCAATTGATATATCGAAAGAAATTTTTTTAATAATTTGAAGCGTAAATTTAGTATAGACGTATTTTTATCTAGAAGGAATCTTAATTAATAATTTTTTTCTCATATTTGTGTCAATTCATATCAAATTTTTTCCCACTAAAAAGTGTTAACATTCACTCGACAGTGCGACACCCATCCATCAAATGAACAAAAACCGTGCTGTGTCGGGCATTATATTAATATTTCTGGCGACAGAAAACTAAATTGCATGCTTGATTTCTTATTCTTTGTCCAACCTTCCAGCTTAGAGCTAGCTCGTATTCATTGTATAGTGTATATCTCCAACAAAATTTCGGTGCTCATAAAAATAACTTCTCAAAGATTGCTTTTATATATATATTCTTAAAGATGATTCTGATATATTAGAATTTAATGTGAATTTTTTAAAAATATAATTATAAAAATAAAATATTTTGATCTTTAAAATTAAATAATTTTATGTTTATTGAAATTTTCTATTTTTAATTAAGGGAGTTAAATATTTGCGAGATAAAAAATAAAAGCCTGTTTATTCTTTTATCTAGGTTATCTCACAAAAGCCTATTTATATTTAAATGTCTCTAAATTTTATTATTAACAAAAATACTTTTAAATAATTTAAAAATGTGTCAAAAATATCTAACCATAATCAGAGATATGTTACCTTAACGAAAATGCATAACATAGCTCACTTGCTAATGTTAGTTTCATTTATCATATAAAAAAAATTTCATTTGCTGCATTACTCTTTTTTAATAATATAGAACGTTTCAGTTTATAAATGTATATTTTTATCATAGTTTTAAATAATTTGAGAATATTTTTATAACAGCAAAATTTAAAAACATTTTTGGTAGATTACCTTTTTATCTAATATATATATATATATTAAAGATATTATTAGACCAAAATTGCATACCAAATCTTCCAATCCACATTATATACCTTAAATTATATATATGGAAATTTTCAAGGATAGTTATCAAACTGTTGATCAATGTTAGTATAGCAATAAGCATGGGACGAACTCAATGCAAGTTCTTAGTTACTGTTAAGAGAGAAGTATGTTAAAAATGTTAGGATTACTAAATTAAACCAAACCAGCAATAATCACTTGGAATCAACATGCATGTATATGCATCAGGATACAAAGATCGAATCCACTACTGAGGGGGGAATGGGAAAATTGGAAGTATTATTGAGAAATGGTGCAAATGACGAAGATTCATCATCATCATCATCATCATTAGTGCAAAAGGAGTACTTGTTTGACATTATCTTTCAACAACAAAAGCAAGAAGCTACCACCAAAGAAGGCATCAATAATAATAATGAAGATAGTGATGAAGAACTTGTGTCACTCTCTCTAGGAGTCTCATCATCAGAAAAACTACTCACCGAGATGTGGCCACCGAGTAAAGTTCTCAAGACAACAAAAAATAATGGCGAAGGAAATGAAGCATCTCATCATCATTACCATAATACTCGCCTCAAGAAGGCTAGGGTTTCTATAAGAGCCAGATGTGATACACAAACGGTACATGCAAAAATATATATAATTTTCATTTATTATATTCTTCTCATTTAGATAGCTAATATCTTCATTTAATTTTTAATAGTTTTTTATATTATAATTTTGAGTTTAAGTCAATTAATCCTAAATTTTTTTATTAAATTATATAATTTTCTGATTTATATTAATTAAAATTTCAATTATTTTTGCTACCTTGATTTTAATTTATTACTTCTATTATCATCTATGTATGGATCACTCTTATGTACATTGAAAGTGGTATGTTTCTTTTAGAATATATTTTTTTAATATTAAATTTTTTAGTAGTCTTAGTAGAAGGTATACTATTAGTCTTGACGTATACATAATATAACTCTTTCTGTGCTATCAAAACTGAAATTGTAATAATATTTTTCACAGATGAATGATGGATGCCAATGGAGAAAATATGGACAGAAGATAGCAAAAGGAAATCCATGTCCTCGTTCATACTACCGATGCACTGTCTCTTCATCTTGTCCCGTAAGAAAACAGGTATATATATATGAGTTACTCATATATCATATATGCTAATATTAATTAATTCTACAATTAACAAATACCAATTTTACAAACGAAAATATTTAGTAACAAATAAATTAATTAAAAAAATAATTTTATTTAATATTTATTAATTATTATAATAATTATTAAATATTAAATAAGATAAATTTTAATTTTTTTATTTCTGTAATATTATCGAAATAGCTATTTAATTAAAGATGTTTTTATTTAAAAATTACAAAAAAACATAAAAATATGTTATATCAAATAATTTAGTTAAATATATATATTAAATCTTTGTGTAAATATATAATTATTTTATTATGGTAGAGATAATAATAAATCTGTTCAAATAATCTAAATTTATTTTATTTAATATTATTTATTAATTTTAATAATAATTAATAAATAATAAATAAGATAAATTTAAACTGATTTTTATTATCTCCAAACATTATTGTAAATTAATAAACCATAACAATGCTAACAAATAATCAAAGCTTAATTATTGTATGATTGGTTCTGAAGTATATTTTTATGGAATAATATTAGGTAATTAATAATTTTTTGAACAACCGTGAACAATTATTAATTAAATTAAAACACACTACATTTTTAAATTATTCACCTAAATCTTAATATTAGAATAACCATATGCACATCTAATAAAATGAACATCCGATGTATCCATTAATATTTTCATCGTTTACCTATGGTTTTGCATTTGTATGAGGGCAGGTTCAAAGATGTGCTCAAGACATGTCAATCCTGATTACAACCTATGAAGGAACTCACAACCATCCACTTCCTTCTTCAGCCACTCCAATGGCGTCTGCAACTTCAGCCGCCGCTTCCGTTCTTCGATCCTCGTCCTTGTCCTCCTCCTCATCGCAACAAGGCATTGTACCCAATTCAGAAACAACCACCATTGTCAACCCTAATAATAATAATAATACTACCCTAATAAGACCACAACAATTCTACTTGTTCAACTCTTCCATGATCTCAACCTCCAATAATAACTTTCACCCCACAATAACTCTTGACCTCATTACTAAACCTCCAACTTCATCATCATCTTCCATACCAAAGTATTCACCAACAAATCTTGATTTTTCCTCAACTACTACCACTTTCTCTCCATTGCAGTATAGCACTCAACACTCATCATCGTCTCGTTATTATTGGAACCTTAATAAGAATGGAAAGCAACCATTGATTCAATATCATCAAGGCCATTATCCCTACCAACAAAATTGCATGCCCATTATTTTTCAAAAACCTTTACATGCAGATTGTTATGCTTCCTCTGCTCTTAATAATAACCAACAAGGAAACATCACAAAATCATTGTTAACCTCACAACCGTCTAAAGGTTCATATGCTTCGCCGCCCTCTAAGAAAAGTTACCAGTTCTTGGAGAAAAGGAAGTGAAATCATTTTCATTACATGTTCCCAATTATTAATGATGAGAGCATATCAAAGCTAGTGTGCACAAATTAAAGTTTGGTCTTTTCGGTTTCTATGAGAGCAATAAACAGTGCTGTATTTTTAAAGGAGTGTTTTTGTAATCGATTTGTAATTAAGTCTTCACAAATTTTTTATTTCTTAAAATAAAAAATATCTATAAAATCAATACAAAAAATTATTATAACCAATAAACCAACACATAAATTTGTGTAAAAATATAAATTTTTGAAAAAAAAAATACAATTTCTTTTACCTGTTGTAGATCTGGACTCTATCTAAGAATGGAAAAGACAAAATTCGAATTTTCGACACTTGTTTAAGCGGATGAGTGAGTTAACTATTCGACCAATCTAAATTGATTTAATTTTTAATTATTAAATTCACATAAAATTAACTACATTTAATTTTCACCGAATAAAAATATAAAATATATTAGTAGATAAAAGAAAACAAGAGAAGGAAAAAAACACAGCACCATAAATTTTCACTTTATTTCAATTTTTTTGTGAAGATAAAAAGAGTTGTATATATGGTTCTGTTGAATTCATGTTTAAAATTGCTTCTATATCCCCCACTCCTTTCTCCTCACCTCAGCAAGGTAGCGTGTAATTTTTTATTGGAAACGATAGAGATAATATAATGATATAAACATATTTAATATTTCGCAGTTGCTACACCTTTTTTAAAGAAAAAATTGGAGTGCAAGTCGTTTTCAAGACATCGTGTTGTACCTATTCTAGAAGTACAAATTAAATTACAGAAGTCTCTTAAAAAATGCTGGAGATTGTGAAAATAATTTAAAATTTTTGCTTTTAATTATTTCTTTAAATAAACTAGACTTTTATCCAAATATATGTCTTTTTTTGGGTATCACCAAAAATTCAAACACCACTTGATATACCAAAATCATAATAATAATAATATTTTTTATGTACGTAAGTATTTTACTAGCAAGTTAGGGTTAAAGATAAACATTTGTTAAAGAACAAATATTTTTAAAACATTTATAATTCAATATATTTATTATAAATTGTATTCAAGATCAGTATTGAGTTAATTATTAATATATCAAAATTGTAATTTGTTACAAAAAGACCCACTTAAAAAGGTTGATCTCTACTATTTAATTACCCGACCTCTTTAAAGAGGTCAAACACGACGATAAAGACTAATGTTATTTATTCAAATAAGTAACTGTCTTTTCGAATTTCTCCTACTATCTCTATTTCTCTTAAAAGATAGATCCCAATAAATTCTCAAAGATAAAGAGAACGGTTATCCATCAATTAAATATAGAACAACTCAAAAAAAAAAATAGTCATCAAATCCACTCGCTCAGGTCTATTATACTAAAATCCTGCTTAAAACCCTTACTAATTTAAGTATCAAAATTTCTTGTAGGTACCATCTCTCACCTTCTTCACGAGAAATTCGGACAGCGGCATCTCGGCACAAGAACAAGTCGGATGCTGCTTCATAAAGAGTCTAAACCTCACATTCAAACCCAAATCAACATTGCAGGTAACCCATAACAAGTATAATAATATAAAATTGTAACTTACAAGTTTCAAATTTTTTAAAATATAATGTTTAAAAGAATGATTATGTATATGTAAGGCATTTTTTACTTAATTTCTAAAAAATTTTGTTCTTTTTACTATTTTAATTTATTCACATATTTTTAAAATTAAATTCTTTTAATAAACAGCATAACATATGTGGTATGTTCTTCAAGTTGTTTCTTAATTTATTTAATTTGATTATTTTAAGTGTATTAATTAATAAATCGCGGTTCGAGCGTTACGCGCTCGTCGGGCCGGAACAAATGTATTTTTTGGTTTGTTTTATTTGATTTATTTAAAGACGTTAATTAATTAACTATTATTTATTTAGTTTAATTAAAATAAATATTAAATTATTTAATATTTTTTGACCATATTAACTATAATTAATTAATTAATTATATTAATTATTTAATTTGAAAAAAATAAATAAATAAATTTTATTTTAATTTATGTTAATTTTTTTGTTTTATATATTTTGATTAATAATGTTAAAAGTATTATAATTTTTATATTGATATATTTAGAAGATATTTTTTATTTATTTAAGTTACTTTATTGATTTAAATAATTATAATTAATTTATCATATTAATTATTTAATTTAATTAATTTAAATATATGTTATTTAATTTAATTTATTGTCTTGGACTCTTTGAGTCATTGTTATTATCAAAAGCTTATCTTTATTTCTTTCCTAAATTTTAAATTTCAGATTTTTATTTATTATTTATATTTTTATTTTAATATCAAATTTATTACTTTTTTATATTTATTGTCAAATAATTATGTGTCTACAATCAATTATATGGTCGATAATATTTCTTTAATTTATTAAAAAGATTCAATTTCATAATTTTTTTTATTTTATCTATCTGTATATTTCATAATTTATTAATCGTNTATAAGATATTACTATTCGTTATTATACTCTATCTATTTTATTTTTTATTTTGTTCTTATTTATTAAATTTTTTATAATTTTTTATTATAAATTTTACTATTTTTATCTTATACAAGTTAATTTATTATAATTCTTTATATGTTGGTCTTCTTAATATTTAAATTATATTCCTTATATGCTTAATTTTACTTTTTATTCGGGAGATTGAGCGATTAAATAATATCAATAAAAGTTGTTGTGCATCTATTCTTCGTCTTTTTGGCTTACACTCTCTTATAAGAATCACGAATAATTGTACACTGTGATTTTTATGTATAAAAAAAATAAGTATAAATTGTATCTTATTTTTTTAGTAAAATTTTTATTATTTATCTTAAAATAAAAAAACATTATAAATTATTTTAGATCAATAATGATAGAGGTTATGAGAACCAGTTGAGTCAGTTAGCGATTAGTTAATAGCATTTAGCTTAATTCTGTTAGTTGCCATCTGTCCTTACACCTCACTACACTATGTATATATTGCACTATGTAATGAACAGTTCAGTTAGTTCAGATTTAACTAATTTAGTTCAACAAACCCTTCTCTAGAAACTTCTCCTCTCTTCTCTCAACCCTCGAACTCTTCTTCTCAGTTTCTTTCATTTCTTATTGAATTCATTCCTTCTTCAACTCTTCTCTATCTAAATCTGATACCTTTCATGGTATCAGAGCTTAACGATCGCTCTACTTCCATAGCTGCGGAACCCTAGAATAGTCACAACTCAATCTCTCAGACACCGATGCCCCCAAACTTCACGTCTTCCCCAATTTCAATGAAATTGAATGGGGATAACTTTCTGTAATGGAAAGACCAGGCATAATCAACCATTGAAGGCCACGAGCTGCTACACCACATCACTGGAGAAAGGATTCCAACGTGATTCTTACCTTCAGGAGAAATAAATTCTTGATATGCAGTGTGAAAAATACAAGATTCGCTACTAAAGTCGTGGCTGCTGGCTTCAATGACGAAGCCATTCACAACTCCAATGATTGGGTGCGTGTACGCATATGAGGTATGGAAAAGACTCGATGATCATTTCTCTTCCCATATTAGAGCAAAAATAATGCAATTAAAACATAAGTTGAGTAGCATCAAGATAGGAAATTTTGTGAATGAATATGTGTTGGCCCTGAAAAGTACAATACATGCACTAGCCTCTGTTGGTGAACTAATGCGTAAAAGTGACCATGTAAATGCAATACTAAATGGTTTGACGGAAGAATATGCAAATGTAATCACGTCCGTAGTTGCAAGACCAGTAAGCATATCAGTAGGTGAATTAGAAGCGTTACTCCTGACTCATGAGAGCATGCTAGAAAGATTCAGGAAACTTGAGTCCTTTATCCAGGCAAATTTGGCCCAGCACACACAAGGATACAACATAAAAGGAGGCTTTAGATGACACTCTAGAGGAGGAGACTACAGGAACAGAGGAGGAAGGTCAATAAGAAGTGGCAGATTTGGAGCTGGCCAATTTTAAAACAGAAATGTTGAAAGTGGACAAGGCAACAATTCAAGATTTGAAGAAAGATTCAAAAATGATAACTCAAGGTTCGTGAATAACAGTGCAAGATCAAGTGAAAGGCTAATTTGCCAAGTGTGTGACAAAATTGGACATACAGCCAAAACCTGCTGGTATAGGTATGAAAGAGATGACAATCCAAGGTCCCAATATGCTGCTCAGAACTCCAGCAACAATTTGACTCCTCAAGCACTATTAGCTACTCCCTCAATAGCCCATGATCCAAACTGGTATCTGGACTCAGGTGCAACACACCACATGACTTCAGACGAGCAGAACTTGACAGAAGGAGTGATGTATGAAGGATCTAATCAAGTAATAGTAGGAAACGGCTCAGGTTTGCACATCAACCTAATTGGAAAGTCTAGCTTTAAAACTGATTTGAGCAGTAGAGAGTTCCTGTTACAAAAACTTTTGTATGTGCCTAATATTACCAAAAACTTACTTAGTGTGTATCAGTTTTACTGTGATAATGAAGTATTTTTTAATTTCATGCTGATGGCTGTTATGTCAAAACTCAAGAAATTAAGGAGATTGTCATTCATGGCAAAGTTGACAAAGGGATGTACAAGTTTGTCAACCTCATCCCTTCACCCCCGAAAGCTACCCATGTCTCTATAATGTCCAGTACAGATAACTTCCAGTTATGGCACAATAGACTAGGTCATCCCTCAAATAATGTCATTTCAACAGTTTTACAATCCTGTAATCTTCCTTTCAATATCAATAATGCAGTGTGTCCAGCTTGCTGCATTGGCAAGTCTCACCAGCTTCCTTTTCCAATTTCTCATACTGTATATACTGAACCACTTCAGCTTGTGTACTCTGACATATGGGGTCCTGTCCCTATGCCTGATTCTAATAGAAATTTATATTTTGTCAACTTTATTGATGCCTACTCTAAGTTCACTTGGCTCTATTTGCTCAAAACCAGGTCCCAACTTAAATCAGTCTTTAAAGCTTTCCAAAATATGGTTGAATTACAATTAAATAGGAAAATTAAAATGCTGCAAACAGATAATGCTGCTGAATATGTAAGCTTGTCTAAAGAATTACAGGGTCAAGGCTTAATTCACAGGTTCTCTTGTCCACATATACATCAGCAGAACGGCAATGCAGAAAGAAAACATCGACATGTTGTAGAGAAAGGGTTGTCTATGCTGGCTGGAGGTGGAATGCCAATTCGTTTCTGGGGAGAAGCATTCACCTCTGCTGCTAACCTCATTAATCAATTGCCAACACCTACTTTAGAAAACAAGTCCCCAGTTGAAAAGCTATTTGGGAAGAAGCCTGATGACACTAGCCTTCGAGTCTTTGGCTACCTATGCTTTCCCCACTTAAGGCCTTACAACAAGAATAAGTTGGAATTTAGATCCTCCCCTTGTGTCTTTACTGGTTACAGCCCACTTTACAAAGGGTACAGGTGCTTAACCCCTGGTGGTAAAACCATAATCACAAGAAATGTTGTGTTTGATGAAAGAAAATTTCCGTTTAAAGATGGCAAATTCCTACATGAAGACTCCAATCCTCCCCCACTAGCCCTGTAGCAATTCCCTACAATCCCAATTGTTTCTGCTCATAAATCTTCACCAGTTCCCTCATTCACACAAAGACAACCCAACACTTCCTCCTTTTTCCCCCTTACTTCTGCTACAACATCCACTGCCTCTCAAGAATCTTCAGGCGCCCAATTTCCAACCTCAACAGCTATTAATGATAACAGTCAGTCCATTCCACCTACTCAACCTCCCTTCCCATCCACCCAGTCAGCAGCACCCTCAAACATCCCAATACCAATTTCAATTTCTGATATAAAAATCGTTCTCACAGCAGCACCTGCACCTCCTGCCAATACCTCCTCAACTAACACACACTCAATGATTACAAGAAGCAAGTTTGGCTGCCTTAGACCAAGGGCTTTTCATGCCTCAGTAGAGCCTAGATCAGTCAAAGATGCAATGGCTCATCCACAATGGAAAGAAGGAATGGACCTTGAATATAATGCTCTCATGAAGAATCAAACCTGGAAGCTTGTTCCACTTTCCAAAGGCAGATAGGCAATTGGGAGCAAATGGGTGTATCGAGTGAAGTACAACGCTGATGGGTCACTACAGAAATATAAAGCAAGATTAGTGGCTCAGGAATTTTCTCAAAGGCCGGGCTTCGATTTCACTGAAGCATACAGTCCAGTTGTAAAGCCTACTTCTATTCGGATAGTTCTGACTGCAGCATTAACATATGGCTGGAGAACTAGGCAATTGGATGTTAATAATGCTTTCTTCCATGGAGATTTAGGTGAAGAGGTATACATGAAGCAACCTCAAGGATATTTTGTAGGTAATGACAATCTGGTCTGTAAACTAACAAAGGCTTTATATGGGCTAAAGCAGGCTCCCCGTGCTTGTTACTATAAACTGTCTATAGCACTGAGACATTTGGTTTCACAGCAACCAAGTCAGATGTGTCTGTATTTACCAGGTTCTTTAAATTGAAGAAGGCAACATCTTTGTCTTAGTATATGTATATGACATCATCATTACAGGCAGCTCTAGCTTTGCCATAACTCAGTTAATCAAATAGTTGAATGCCAAATTTGCCTTGAAAGACAAGGGGGAACTTCACTATTTCCTGAGAATTCAGGTTACAAAAACTAAAGAAGGGGGCCTGATTCTATCACAAGAAAAGTATTTTGGAGATCTTCTTGCTAAAGCTGACATGACCGGGTGCAAACCCTGCACTACACCACTACCCTCTTCAGTCAGGCTATCTGCATTTGGTGGGCCTGCCTTCACTGATCCACGACTCTACAGATCTATTGTTGGCAGCCTATAATACCTTACCATCACAAGGCTTGTGCTATCATACTGTGTTAGTAAGGTGTCTCAGTTTCTGCAGCACCCTTTGGAAGAGCACTGGAAATTGGTAAAACGTGTGCTTCGGTATGTTAGTGGAACATCCACTTATGGACTACAGCTGCATAGAGTTAAGGACATGACAGTCACAATCAATAGTGACTCAGATTGGGGAGGAGATCCAGATGATCGCAAGTCTACTGGAGCTTTCTGTGTGTTCTTGGGGAAGAACCTGATCTCTTGGAGCTCCAAGAAACAGTCAGTGGTTGCAAGGTCCAGCACAGAGGCAGAGTATCGAGCAATGGCTGACTTGGTAGCTGAGCTTCTCTGGATTAAGCACTTGCTGCATGAGTTAAAAATTTCACTAATTAAGTCTCCAATGATGTACTGTGACAATCTCAGCGCAGTTCTCCTGGCAGCTAATCCAATTTTGCACTCAAAATCCAAGCATTTTGAGACAGATTTGCACTTTGTCAGGGACCATGTCAATAACAAAACGATATAGGTGAGCCATATTCCAGGATTGGTATAAGTGGCTGATGCCTTGACTAAGGCTCTGCCAAGCAAAAGTTTCCTAGAGTTTAGAAGCATGCTTAATATTGCTTATGCAAAGTTATTTCTTAGCAAGAGTAATGGCAAATTCACTAAGACAGGCACTGAAAAGAAAGTAGAAGATTTGGAGAGCAGAGAGCATGAAGGTGTGTGTAAAGAGCCAACTAGCAAAGAAAGGAAGAAGATTCGAAAGCAGGGGTCACGATAGAGGTTATGAAAACCAGTTGAGTCAGTTAGCGATTAGTTAATAACATTTAGCAAAATTCTATTAGTTGCCATCTGTCCTTACACCTCACTACACTATGTATATATTGCACTATGTAATGAACAGTTCAGTTAGTTTAGATTCAACTAATTCAGTTTAATAAACCCTTTTCTAGAAACTTCTTCTATCTTTTCTCAACCCTCGAACTCTTCTTCTCAGTTTTTTTCGTTTCTTCTTGAATTTATTCCTTCTTCAATTCTTCTCTGTCTAAATCTGATACCTTTCAAATAAGTCAATCATTGTTGTGGACAACTTTAAAATTTTTAAAAAAATATATAATTATTTGATAGTTACTTTATTTAGTATAATATATTAATTTTTTTAGTTGAATATGACTAAGATAAAAAAAATAGATTAAATAATTAGGTAAAAAAGTTAATATTTTGGAAGAATTTAGAGATGATGCAATTGAATATTGGATAAATTTTTATTGTATTTGTTTCTATTAGTTTATATTTCATTAATTTTTATTTGAGATTTTTTAATATTGTTTGTTTGCATCTTGATATTTTAAAAAATATTTTTTGGTCTAATATATTTATTTTTTTGGTCTAAAATATTTTTTTTACAAAAATGATGCCAAATTAAACATAAGTTATTCCCAAATTAAATAGGTATATTATATCAATATTATCGTATTTAATTTATTTTATTTGCACATTAATATAATTAATTAAAAATAAATGATAAATAAAATTAAAAAATTAAAAAAATAAAATGTTCGTAATTATTTTAAAATAGATATGAAGTAAGTTATATATATGTTATATATTACTTGATATGTATAACTCAAATGACACTGTATTTTTACTTCTTTATAATAGAAGAATAAGATACATTTAAAGTTTAAAATACTATCAAATATAATTGAGAATTCTATATTTAAGATCTAATTTGATTATCATCAAGCAATATTATTAGTGAAAATCAAACTCGTAATTTAAAAAAAAAATTCTTTAGTTAATAAATAATGTTACGAAACACTTGATAAATGTTTGAGCGATGATGATTTTTGAATAATGTTCGATTTTTGAATAATCAATATCATTTATGTTTTATTGCAATAAAAGATTTTGTTTAGAAAGGACATGTATCAATAATTATTATTTTATGTATGGTCAATTCAAAATTTTAGACACAAATTCTTTTTATCATTTTATAAGAGTTAAGATAGATATTGTATATTCAATTATGTATTTATCTTATCTTTAGCAATTTTAATAGATGTTTAAACTTTAAATTAACAAAATATATGAAACTACTTCTAGGTACAAATACCGTTATTTCATCTTAAGAATAGACAAAATATATTAGTAAATTTTAACAAGTAGCAACATTGATCGTATTACTTTTATTCCAAAAAAAATATGAAACTAGAATATAAATTAGTTTTAGCTAGGTAGATTTTAACAAAAATTATTATTTTTTTTATAATTTTTTTTTTGCTATGATAATAAAAAATATAATTCAAGATCAAATTTTATATCATGTTAAATTATATTTTCTCAAATCGATTTTAATATAAGAGTATGAGAGTTTAAAAGTTTTGCTCACTAATTAAGAAAAAATGTCTATAAATTTAACCACTAATATTATTTAAAAAAACTTTAAAAATATAGAATTCTAATATAAATATTTTAATTTAATTACAAACTATATATTATTAATGAGTAATTGTTATATNTTTTTATTTAAAATTTTTAAAATAAAATATTTTTGTTGTGACAAGATTGTCTGTGGTGAATGCCCATTTTTCATAAGACTCGGGTTATCAAGAGTGATTATATTTAATAAAGTTTGAAAAGAGTGTCCTTTATGTGTGTATAAATAGTAGTAGAATTTGAAGCATATGACACACAACAATAACAAAGCACTCTTCTCTTTCTTTACATGATAGATAATATATAAACATTCTTCTCTATCTTTTATATATATACGTTATTACATATATTAGTAATATCTATATATGAATTACTTTTATTATATTGAGATATTGATTATGGTGAACATCAATACAAGATTTATTTATTTACATCGCTTTATTTTATATTTATTTTATTTATTTATTTATTTATTTTACAACACGTTATTAGTATGAGACTCTGATCAAATTTTAGAAAGACTCAGATAATAAATTTTTATTATATCGAAACTCTATATTCTTGAATTTAATGTTCTTGATATATCTGAAAATAACTATTTATCATGGATACTAGATGCTAAAATTTGATCCATCTTATTTCAATAGATCTTGGAGATACCATTAAAGTTGAAAATAATGCATCCTAGAAGGATAAAGCCAAAGACATGATCTTCCTTCGTCGTCATCTTGACGAATGATTGAAAAATGAATATCTCACACTAAAAGATCCTGCAGATCTGTGAAAAAACCTTGAAGAAAGGTATAATCATCAAAAGGCAGTGACACTTCCTCAAGCTCGATATGAGTGGACGCATTTACGTCTACAGGATTTCAAATCAATAAATGAATACAATTTAACAATGTTTCAAATTACCTCATGAATAAAATTATGTGGGAAGAAGATAACTGATAATAACATGTTAGAGAAAAATTTCTCGACCTTCCATGTCTCAAATGTGCTCCTACAGTAGCAGTATCGAGAAAAAAAAATGTTTAAAAATATTCTGAACTAATTTCTTGCATTTTTGTTGCTGAACATAATAATGAATTGCTTTTAAGAAATCATGAAGCGCGCCCAGCTAGCGCCGCCCCTTTTCCTGAAGCAAATGCGGCAAATCATAAACCCAGAAGAGGTAAATGGCAAGGTTTTGGTTATAAGAAAAAATTATAGAAGGAAAAAAATTATGTTCATAAGAAAGGATACACCAGAAATTGGATAAAGAAAGAAATAATTGACAAAATAAATTAACAGAGGATAAATATTTCCGTTGTGGTGAAAAGGGTCATTGGTCACGTACCTGTCGTACCCCGAGGTACCTAGTTGATCTTCATCAAGCATCCTTGAAAAATGATGATAAAAGAAAGGAGACAAATTTTGTTTCAAATGATAGTTGCTAAAAATTATACCACTCATTATGAAGTATCCGATTTATTTGAGAATCCAAAAAGAAATATTGGCCATTTGATCATGTAAATAAATAATGTAAAAAATAATAATAATAATAATAATAATAATAATAATAATAATAATAATAAAATTTGTAGTATATGATACTATGTACAGTACTTCTTAAAAAAAATCAAGAAAATAATTTTTCTGCGCAAATACTTTTACTCATTTTATTATTATTTTTCTTTTGAAGAAAATTGTAAGGACATATAGTAAAGATATTTGCCTTGCAGATAGTGCAAATTCGTATACCATTCTCAAAAGTAATATATATTTTACTCATCTTGTATCAAAGGAAGAATATGTTAATACTATTATTAGCTCAGATAATATGATAGAAGGCTCTGAAAAATCTATAATTTTGTTTTCCGCAGGAACAATTGATAATAAATAATGTACTATTGTCTATTAAGTCTTTAAGGAACTTGTTGAGTGTTAAAGATATTCGCCGAAATAGATATCGTATTGAAACAATGAATGAGAAAAATCATGAGTACTTATGTATCACAACTCATTATTCAAATAAAAATGTTATATTAGAAAAGTTATCCTCACTTTCGTCTCGATTATATTATACTAAAAATAGTGCAATTAAATCACATGCCATTGTAAACCCGAAGTTTACCAACCCAAATGAATTTATAATTTGGCATGATCAATTGGATCATTTGAAAACAACCATGATGCGGAGAATTATTAAAAGTTTCCATAGACATTCACTAATAAACCATAATATTCTTAAATCTAGTGAATTTTATTGTGTTGCGTGTTCTCAAGGAAAACTAATTTTAAAGCCATCACCAGTAAAAATTGGATTTGAGGTCCTTAAATCCTAGAAAGGATTCAATGCGATATATGTGGACCTATTCAACCACCATGTGGATCTTTTAGATATTTTATAGTACTAATAGACGCATCTTCGAGATGGTCACATGTGTGCTTATTGTCTTCTCGCAACCTGGCGTTTGCGAGATTACTTGCTCAAATTATTCGATTAAAAGTACAGTTTTTAGAAAATCTAATCAAAGTAATTCGTCTTGATAATGCTGGTAAATTTACTTCCCAAGCCTTTGATGCTTATTGTATGGCTAACGGAATAAGCGTTGAACATCCAGTAGCTCATGTTTATACACAAAATGAGTTAGCATAATCACTTATTAAATGCCTCCAATTAATTACTAAACCCTTACTTATAAGAACAAATCTCCTAATCTCAGCTTGGGAGCATGCTATTTTACATGGCGCAACACTTATTCGATTGAGGCCAACAAGTTATCATCAATTCTCTCCTCCGCAATTGGCTTTTGACCAGCAGTCAAATATTTTCCATTTAACGATATTTGAGTGTGGGATATATGTTCCCATTGCACCACCTTCTCGCACTAAAATGGGTCCCCAACAAAAATTTGGGATATATGTTGGATATGATTCTCCCTCTTTAGTGAGGTATCTTGAAATACAAACTGGAGATGTATTTAAAGCCTGATTTGCAGATTGTCATTTTGATTAATCAAAATTTCCAACATTAGAGAGAGAATAAACTTTCTGAAAATGAACTTAATTGAAATCTATCATTTTTAATTAATTTAGATCCTCGATCAAGGCAATGTGAACTAGAAGTTCAAAAGATTATACATTTGTAAAGAATAGCAAATAAATTATCTGATGCATTTTCTGATACAAAAAGGATAACTAAATCATATATATCAGCTGAAAATGCTCCAATTCGAATTGATGTCTCAGTTGGACAAATGATCATCGAAAAAAATTCACCTCAGAAGTGTGGTAGGCCTGTCGGTTTTCAAAGATAAAAATTCTCGAAAAAGAAAAGAGGTAAATACTACTTCTGTTAAAAAAGATAAAGACATAGTAAAGACACATGTAGTTGTCCAAAATTCTAATATAGTTTTGACGTCAGAAGATGTTCAGGTGCCTGAAAGTTATGAAAATGACGAGATCTCGATAAATTATGTCTTTACAAGATAAAAATGTGACCGAAATAAAACAATTGTCTATGAAATATTTGTATATAATATGACATTAAATATCATGTATGAAAATAAGGATCTTGAGTCAAGAATAATTGAAGAATGTAGACAAAGAAATGATTGGCTAAAATAAAAAGAAGTTACGAAGACTGAATTAGACTCACTTGCAAAACGTGAAGTCTTTGGACCTGTAGTCCGTACACCAAAAGATATAAAACCTGTTGGATATAGATGGGTATTTATGAGAAAACCAAATGAGAAAAATGAAGTTGTATGCTACAAAGCTCAACTTGTGGCACAAGGTTTTTCACAAAGGCCCGGTATAGATTATAAAGAAACATATTCTCCTGTAGTGGATGCAATAACATTGCGTTATTTGGTCAGTTTATCCGCATATCATAAACTACATATGCATTTAATGGATGTGGTGACAACCTACTTATATGGATAATTAGATCGTGATATCTATATGAAAGTCTCTGAAGGACTAAAGATATCGAAACCATCCAATGAATATTTGCAGAGGTTATACTTAGTCAAATTGTAAAGATCTTTATATGGTCTAAAACAATCTGGATGAATGTGGTATAATCGCCTTACTGAGTATCTGGCCAAAAACGGATTCAAGAATGACGATATCTGCTCACGTGTTTTTATAAAAAATATGCATCTGGATTCATTATAATTGCTGTGTACGTTGATGATTTAAATATCATTGGAACTCTAAAGAAATTCCAACAACTATAAAAACTCTAAAAGAAGAGTTTGAGATGAAAGATCTTAGAAAGACTAAATTTTGTCTCGGCCTGTAAATCGACCATACAAAAATGGGATCTTCATTCATCAAACAACATACACAGAAAAGATATTGAAGAGATTTTATATGGACAAGTCACATCCATTAAGTACCCCAATGATCGTAAGGTTTTTGGATGCAAAAAAATATCAAATCCGTCCTAAACAAGAAATGAAGATATCCTTGATCTTGAAGTACCATATCCCATTGGAGCGCTAATGTATCTTGCTAATAATACACGACCTGATATATCATTTGCAGTGAATTTACTAGCAAGGTATAGTTCCTCTCCAACCAGAAGAAATTCCAATGGAATCAAACGAATTTTTTGATATCTTCATAGAACGGTTGATACGGGTTTGTTTTATCCATATAAATCCAAGTCACAATTAGTTGGCTATGCATATGTTGGATACTTGTCTGATCCACACAAAAGAAGATCTCAAACAGGATACTTGTTCATATATGATGGTACAGCTATATCATGGAGGTCTACAAAACAGACGATTGCAAAAACATCCTCTAATTATGCTAAAATACTAGCAATACATGAAGCTAGTCGCGAGTGTTTTTGGCTCAAGAGTTTGATCCAATATATTCTATTATCATGTAAATTGATTGATTATAAGATAGATCCAACTGTTCTATTTGAAGATAATACAACATGCATTGCTCAACTTAAAGGTGGATACATCAAAGATGATAGAACAAAGCATATTTTTTCAAAAATTCTTCTTCACTAATGACCTTCAAAATCAAAGAACAATTAATGTCCAAAAGATCCGCTCAAGTGATAATTTGACAAATTTATTTACAAAGTCACTTCTAAAATTCTCCTTTGAAAGATGGTACATTATATTGGGATGTGTCAATTTCGAGATATTAAATAATGGTAACAAGAGGGGGAGGCTGTACTCTTTTTTCTTTAATAAGATTTTTTTTCATTGGGTTTTTCTTGGTAAGGTTTTTAATGAGGCAGTTCCAATCACAGAGAATATTGTACTCTTTTTTTTCACTAATTTTTTTTTCCATTAGATTTTTTTAGTAAAGTTTTAATAAGACATAATCCTAAATGGTTATTAAAAGAGAGTGCTGTGATAAGATTTTTTGAGGTGAATGCCTATTTTCTATAAGACTTAGGTTATCAAAAATGATTGTCTTTAATAAAGTTTAAAAAAAGTGTACTTCGTACATGTATAAATAGTAAAAGAATCTAAAGAATATAACACACAACAATAACAAAGCACTCTTCTCTTTCTTTACATGTTACAATAATATATAAACATTTTTCTCTTCATTTTATATATACGTTACTATATATATTAGTAATATATATATGACTATTGTATTAAGATATTGATTGTGATGAATATTAATATTAAATTTATTTATTTATATTTTTTTATTTTATATTTTTTTATTTTTTATTTATTTTACAATAATTTTATATGTTATTTCATAAAAGACAAGGATCCATCATCCATATACTAATAAAATTAAAAAGAAACAAATCAAATGATCTATTTTATTATTTACCTTTTTCACCAAATTTTAAAAAGTTAAAAAAAGAAATCCATCCGGTTGTGAAATGAATTGATGTGCAATTAGTAATTACTAATTCATTGGCGTCTTCCATATGAATGACGTCATACAAAGATGACCCCATAATAAAATGAGAAAATAATAATAGCAAAAAAAATAAGATTAATAAAATCAGATTTGTTCAGTTACTCTTTTTTCTATAAAAGCATGAGTATCCAGTATCACGTTTGTGCATAGTTTAATTTGGTAAAATTTTTTGACGAATATTTTATAAAAATATTATAATAATTTTTAAAATTTAGATATTAATTAATTTATAAAGTTATATTAGATTTTTTTAATTTTGATAAGTACAAACCAATTTTAAAAAATTCTCTCTTAGGTGCTTTTAAAATTACTTCTAATTTTTAAAAGTTACAAGTACAAACATATGCACATGAGTTTTTTAATTTATCAAACGCAAAATCAAAAGTATCTTTTCAAAAAATTTTACCAAACCAAGCTCTAAAGAAAAATTTTTTAAAGTTACCTTATGGTTATCAAAGTTAAAAAATATAATATAACTTCGTATGTTAATTAATATCTAAATTTAATTATTACATTAATATCTATTATAATATTTTTAAATTTTAAAAATTATTTTACGAAACGTATTTATTATTGTTTATGCTTATTAAAAACTATTTTTAAATAAATTTATTAAATATAAATATTACAACTTTTAAAAAATAATATTTTAAAAGTTAATTCTTTATAAACTACTTTTAAAAAGTAAAAATTTTGGCAAACTAAGCATCTATATAAACTAACTAATGATTAAAATTTGATCATGAATTTCATAAATTTTATAATTAATAATTTTAATTAATAAAATATGTTTTCTAATCTTTTGTTAGTACACATACTAAGCAGTTAACATTAAAAAATATTGAAAATAACATATTTATTTCATTGTCTTTAGAGAGAATTAATCAAAACAAAATTTAATTTGTTATAAAATTTAATTTTAATGATATTGTAAAATAGTTACTTTAATAAAGTTAGCTATTTTCATAATAAGTATATCATTATTTAAAAGAGGTAAATACCAAATCAGTATCCGAAAGATTCTGACGCTGATAAAATGGTACCTCACTTTTGTTATTGGCAAAATAGTCCCTAAAAAATTTTAAAATTTGACAAGCGTGTTTCCGAGCTCGCCGGAGCACATTTCCAATGAAAAAGATGCTAAGGTGGCCACCGAAAAATTCAAGGTGGAATTTTTAATTAATTACCCAATTCAACTTAAAAAATCCAAAATCAACCCTAATCCCCCCTCTGAACCTTAATCCCCCCTCCCCATTGCACCCTCTCACTCACAAGTTGCCCTAAGTTCTGAAATCTTCCTAAACCTTAATCCAGCAAAAGATCTCCCTTTCCCATCACACTCTCTCACTCTTTCAATCATGAATTGTTCCAAATTTTCAAATTAATTTACAATTTAAAAAGCAGAGAAGGCAGATTTAGACAAAGCCAGAAACAAGAAGCAATAAGCAGATTCATATATAATAATCAAAATAAAATAAAATAAAATTTAATATAGACACCAAAGTAGCAAGAAGCAGATTTAGACAAGGCCAGAAAAAGAACACCAAAGACAGAGGAGGCACGACACAACGGAGCCAAGATAAAACACAGACAAAGGAGGCAGGGTAGCAACTGGGGACAAGCAGCAAGCAGATACAAGCGAAAAGGTTGAAGGACGATGCTGCTATGTGTGTCTATTTTTATGTTCGACCAGAAGGAGGGAAGCGAGCCACCACGAAGCACAATAGTGAAGGTTGAAGGCAACCATGCCGTGTAGGAAGAGACAGATGACGCTGGCAGACGCAGAAGACTTGACGATGAGATGGCGACCGTGTAGTGTCGGTGATGTTGGCTCTGTAAGATTGAGAAGGTTGAGTTCCGTTTTGGGGGAGAGTGAGTTGAAAATGTGAAACAGTGAGTTGAGAAGGAGAGATTAGGATTCAAAGGGACAAGGGAAGGGAATTAGAATTGAAAAAGGGGGATTTTGGATTGGGAAAGTGGGAAGTGCGTTGGAGAGGGGGAATTAGGATTAGGGAGGGGGAGGGAGGGATTAAGGTTGTGGAGGGGGGAGAGTGCATTCAGAAAGGGGAAGGGGAAGGGGAGAGTGCGTTGAGGGAGAAGGGGAAGTGCATTGGAGGAGAAGGATTAGGGTTGGGGAGGATTTTTGCCATGTCATCAAAACGTAATGGCCATGTCAGCATTGTGTTTGCCGGAGATTTGTTCCGACGAGTTCGGGGACACGCTTGTCAAATTTTAAAATCTTTTAAAAATTATTTTGTCAATAACAAAAGTCATGTACCATTTTGTCAGCGTTAGAATTTTTCGGGTACTGATTTGGTGTTTGCCTCTAATTTAAAAAAAGGAACATAGTAGTTTAAGGCTGATTTTTTTAATATAGAAAAAATATTGGTGTTTTTGTTGAAAATGGAATTATTTGGCGTGTAATTACACGTAGGTGGATTTTGCAGGTAGAAAGTCAATATGCAGAGGCGTGTTGCAATACGTGGGGGCCGTGTTGGACAGGTGGCAACATCTTGACCAACACGTGGGGAGCATGTTAGACATGTGGCAACATCTTAACCAACACGTCAGGGACGTGTTGAAACATGTTGAATAACTTCCACAATACTGTAATACATTTCAAATGTCAATATTCAATCAAAATATTATCTCTATTTTCATATTAAAAATAATTTCTGGTAGCTTAAACTCAATTTTATAAACAAAAATATTTTAAAAAATATTAAAAATTAATAAAATTTATTATTTTTAATCATTAATTAATCAATAATATTTAAAATATAAACTAAAAATATATTATTAAATTATTAAATTAAAAAATGCGATTAGTGACTAAAAATATTAGTCAAAAACAATAACTTTTTGAATTTTTCTCGATATTTTATCCATGCACAACATATCAATATTCTTTGGGTGTAATTTTGCAGTAGTAACAAAATAATCTCCCAATAATCTCTACTAAATAATAACTATGATGATGAGATTAGAAGGGAATATCTTTTTCTGTGTCTCTCTGTGAGTTAAGCGAGTTGCCATGGAAGCATTTCTCTCACTCTGATACCCAAAGCTAAATTCTCTCTTCACATTCTTTTACTTTTTTTTCTTTTCTTTTCTTTTTGGTTCTCCATAAATACCATCCATCCCAGAGCTTCATTCTTCTCTTCTCTCTCTGCTCCTCCTCCTGGGATTGCACCTGCTCTCACTCACAAGTTAGAATTCTCTCTCTTCTCCATATTTCACTTAAAAACCCGTTTTTCCTTTTGTGTGAACGGTTCGTCATTAAATTAGTTCATACCCAGGTCGATTTCGCTTGTTTTTTATTCGAAAAACCCTATTTTGGTTGGTGGGTTGCTCGATGTTTGTTTGGCTTGTGTTTTTGGAGAAAAGGGTGAACTCGATCTAGGGTATCTGCTAGAGTGGGTCTTTTAATTGTTATTGGTTTTCTCAAAATACTTGATTCTGATGTTTTATTGAAATGATTTTGTTGTTTTGATTTTTTGCTCACTGATTCATACCTAGATGGATTTTTTGCTAGCTGGATTCAGTTTTAGGGAATTGGGATTTTCTCAGTTGCGAATGTTTTAATGGAAATTTATGCGGAATTTGCTCTTTAAGGATTTTGTTGATAATTGTTTAGCTATGTGAACATCAAATTGTGTCTCTATCTTGGTGTGTGTGTTTTTCTGCATTTTCTGAAGTTTGAACTTTCCATGTATTCTTATTACTGTGGTTTGTGTACATGAGCATGTCAGTTGCTGATTACTACGGTTTGGATTGTGCTTGATTGAATTATAGGTGGTGAGGATGTCGACTCCTGCAAGGAAGAGACTGATGAGAGATTTTAAAAGATTGCAACAAGATCCTCCTGCTGGCATCAGTGGAGCTCCCCAAGACAATAATATTATGCTTTGGAATGCTGTCATCTTTGGGTGTGTAGGAGTTTTCAAATCCGAACATTCTTTATATTTATTTAAATATGTTATCATAACAATCTAATTATACTTTTTCTCGGTGCTTTTTTCAGACCGGACGATACCCCTTGGGATGGAGGTATAAAAGTATTCTACGTTATATAAGCTGAAGGACTTAATATCTCATTTCAGCATTTTCACATATGATGATGATTATTTGTGAATTTCTTGCATGTGGTTTTACTTGTAGAAGTAGCATATGTCTATTAGGTATTGAGGCTTTTACTTGGTGAGGTGTGAGGACTGAGGACTGAGGACTGAGGAGGGTAAGCATATGGAGCCTTAGCCTCACAAGCTTTGAACCATGACCTCTAAGTCATGAGGCAGCAACCATATCGTTGTGTCGTTGTGTCAAGTCGCATCTTTGTTGTGTTTCTTTCCTAGAATCTGAAACAATTCTAGTTGTCTATTGGAAGTGTATAATATTGTGTTGTTCTATAATATAACTTGTGCTTGTAGGTCTCACCTAAATCTTGGTATTCAATATGCATTTTGCAAATTAAACTTCTGATTTATTGCTCCAATTGTACTATTGTAGACATAATAGGACAAAATATTAAGGTAGCGTTTGTTTTGAGGTACTGAGACAGAGACTGAGAAACTGAAATTTAGTATCATGTTTGCTGGTTTAGAGACTGATACTAAAATTTCTGTCTCTGTCTCTAAAATTTCAGTATTTCAATACCTCCAAAAAGTAGGGACACAGAGGACTAAAATTTTTAGAGATGGAGACTGAAACTTTAATAACATTTTATAGCTAAAATACTCTCATTTCAATTAATTAATTCCAATTTTACCCTTTGTGCAAATTAAATTAGAGTTTCATTCTTGTTTCAATTTCTGTCTCCTATTTTGCACCAAGCAGAATACTGAAATTTATTTTAATCTCTGTCTCTTAGTCTCAGTCTCTCAGTCTCAGTCTTTTCGTCTCTGTCTCTCCACCAAACGCTACCTAAAGGTTTAAGTTGACCCATGTCATGTTTACACTTCTTTTTTCCCCCTTGTGATTAATGTATTCAAAGCATGTAATTATATTGTGTGATGCTGCTTTATAATTTC
This sequence comes from Arachis duranensis, assembly GCF_000817695.3. Taxonomy (NCBI): domain Eukaryota; kingdom Viridiplantae; phylum Streptophyta; class Magnoliopsida; order Fabales; family Fabaceae; genus Arachis; species Arachis duranensis. The sequence goes on from NC_029774.3 coordinate 126,198,867, forward strand.
AGGTACGTTTAAGTTGACACTTCAATTTACGGAGGATTATCCAAATAAGCCTCCTACAGTGCGTTTTGTCTCTCGAATGTTTCATCCGAATAGTAAGTCCAAACTTGAAATTTCAGCATTGCTATCCCTGTTGGAGTTAGAATGAAAGTCATTTGAATTATTTTATTTGTGTGGCCATGAATGAGTATTTATTTAGCCTTTAGAATATTGTAGAAACGGCTTTTGGGATTTCATTGGTAGTGCCTTTGTCTTCTTCCAAGCTTTCTTTAACTATAGTTTATCCAATATATAAAACACACCCTATTTTGTATTATGTCTAGTTTTGGCACTTTGGTTCTATTGAATGTAGAAACTTTGCAAACTTTTTATCTACATAATTTAGTTGGCTTTTGGTAATGGCAATATGGCATCTTTTAATTTGGTTCATATATATGTGTTTTTAATGATTGATTTGTTTATTAAAGAAAGTTGAGACTTGAAATTTTAATTCCAAAATATGTGTAATAAGGGATGTAGTGGCCCTTTTGATATCTTTGTTTCCTACACAAGTTTTAGTTTTAGGGGACTGATATGAATATGATTAAAGTAGAAATCATTGTAGAGAATTATTGTGCAAATATGTTGACAGTATTATAATTATTAGATATAAAAACCGTTAATTAACCTTTGCTCAACTATATAAGGTTTTAGTATAGTTGGTTCTTGACTTGGTACTAGAGTTTGGTTTTGCATTTGTAGAATTAATCTAAGGGGTATTAATTCTGTTAGAATTGATTTTGAACTGAAGTAATTAATGTTGGTAATTCATATAAAAGTAACAACAACAATAACAACAACAACAACAACAAAGCCTTATTTCACCAGGTGGGGATGGCTACATGGATCAAACGACGCTATTGAGCCGTATCATGGATAATTCATATAAAAGTAAATAAGATTAAAAAGTTGGCACCCTTAATTAGTCACACCATTTAATGAATTCTCGTACAAAATTATTTAAACTCATGATCGGATGAATTATACATAGTTAACAACTTGTCACGTCAAGGTTGCATGCCAAATTCATGATAAAATATAAACAATTACAAGAATTGATCAATCAAAGATGATTTCATGGGAGTATTTGGTTGGGGTGCAATTGACACACGTTCAATGACCGATTTTTTGTCGAGCAAGTTTTGTTGTATAGGATTTGCCATTTGGCATCTATTTGGTGTAAAACACACGATCTTTTCAAAGGATGTTCTCTCTCAAACATGTTGCTAAGTCTTAGCAGTATTCTTCTTTTGTAAAAAAATGAAAAAGACTATTTCATTTTTCTGCAGAAGATATTATGTTCATTTAACCATAAATTGGCAGAGTAGATAACATTGATAGGATATTTGCATCAGAATAACTTTGATCCAATTCTAACCTGCTTTCTACTTGTCAATTTCAGTTTATGCAGATGGAAGTATATGCTTGGACATTTTGCAAAACCAGTGGAGCCCGATTTATGATGTAGCTGCAATACTTACCTCAATCCAGGTAATTGTCATTTGCTTAATATTTTGGGGTTGCTGAAAGAAAGTTTATACTGCAGAGTTTGATTCCAGTTAACCCCTTTTTAAAATTTCCCTTTCTTTTTCTTGGTACATAGAAGTTTCACTGGAGGTTGGGTTATCTCATTCGAAGGTTGTGTTAGTGACGGCTCTTTGTGATTTAATCACATATTATAAACCAATGAAAGTCCTTCAAAAGGAATCAAGCCTAATCCCTTTTTTAAAAATTTCCCATTTTTAGTTTTCAGTTTATACTGCTTGATGACATTCTTGTTAAGATAGAGAGATATAGAATTAAAATTTATTAGATGTATGTTAACTTTCTTTAAATTGGCTTTCTTGTTGCAGTCACTGCTGTGTGACCCAAATCCAAATTCCCCGGCAAACTCTGAGGCTGCTCGGATGTTCAGTGAAAACAAGCGCGAATACAACAGAAGAGTACGTGAGATTGTTGAGCAAAGTTGGACTGCTGATTAATTATAATCTTCAATAGGCTGCCACTAAGTCTGTTAAAAGGTTGTCAACTGATCTGAAGGATCTGACTGAGTAACCTTGAGACTTGAAAAAAAGAACAGTTGTGTTGTCTCTCGTCCTTCACAATGTGTTTACTCAAACTTCATATGAATTAAGGTTGTAGTTAAAAGGTTGTCAAGGGGATCTGAATGATTCAGTAACCTTGTGACTTTAAAAGAATACTTATATTTCTGTGATGATGTGTTTGCTCAAACTTTATATGAATTAATATTCCACCATATTTTCTCCATGTTCTTCCTATCTGTGTTTTTGTTTACTTTATCATTTCAATGCTATAACTTTAGATCTAGTTAGCTGATAGATTCTCCAGTCCAAAAGAAAAAAAAGCTGATAGATTTTGGTTATTTGGAGTTAATTCTTATGGAGGAAGTAATACATGCAGGTTGATGCTAGCTTCATTAGTTAAACAATGAAATATTTGTTGAGAATATTGAATTTCCATGATAAGAATCTGAATTTGATTGAAAAGATGCAGTGAATAAAAATATAAAATTATCAAAAGATTTAAACAAGACAAAATATATTATATGACAGAAAATGTATGTCTTGTATGATTCATATTTTTCTTTTGAATCAATGAACATCATCAAGTTTCTTTTTAAAAGAAAAAAAGTTGGAGCAGTTAATTAGCTGAGAGACAAGAACAAGAGTTGATTAAGCAGAGAAAAAAAATAATAGAATAGGGAAAAATCAAATTGGTGACAAACACTGAAGTGTAATATTGCTATTAATTATCAATCTCATCATGGCTTATTAAAACGATTTTATGCCTTATTCAAGGGTAATCCAAAGAAATTGGTAGATACAAACTTGAAGAGGAACTTCTATGACTAGACAATAAGTTTGTAGGAACAATTCAGGACAAGTAGTGCATTTTGGCCCTATATAGAAGAAAATAAATATTTACATGTTCATTTATTCATTAAGATCAATGAACTTATGGAATTCCAGCAGACACTTCTATTGACAGGGATGTTCAGAACTTTGTGCTGAGATTTCCACTGCTGGTCCAGGACTCTTGAACTTGCATCGAGTACTGCAAGTTCCACAGAACATCCTCGATTGAAGGGCGCTTACTAGCAGCCTTGGAGAGACAATTGATAGTGATCTGAACTGCAGTCCTCATTGATTCATATGCATAAGTTCCCCTCAGGCAAGGATCAACTGCACTCCTTAGTACTGACTGTGCTTCTGATGACCCTTTCTCCAGCTGAAATTGATAAAATACTGAATTAAAGATGAGAAAAATTTACCTTGGTTACAACCTTTTTATGGTAAACTTAGCTATGTAGAGTTAACACTTCTATGATTCTTAAGTTTTTTATTGGAGGATATCTAAGAACAAGTGCAATGGATACTAACCTCATCCTTCAGCTCCTCTATTTCACTGGAAGATTTAATTTGTTTGCCAGTGATAATTTCAAGAAGAATAACACCCAACTGATAGATATCTTCCTTTTCTGCATTATTTGTGCTGCATGTGGGATTAACAACATATTAATTATACTTAATACACAGTAATGGAAGACTAAAACTGAAGAAAGAGATGATAATGAGCAGAGACATACCTGCCAATCTGATTGGGGGCATTTTGGTCAGTGTTCTGGAAATTGGCCAAGACAGGTATGATTCAATGTTAGAGATATGGATGTAATTATATAAACATTACTGAGAAAATAGTCCAAATTACATGTACTTTCTACTAACCTTGGATGGCAATGGAATGCTGTATCTACTAACTTTTGCATTGAGGCTATCATCCAATAGAATGTTCTCAATCTTCAAATTGTTGCCGAAAATGCCAGGAGCAACTCCTGTGTGCAAGAACTGCACCCCTCTTGCAATGCCTATGCTGATTGCCATTCTTTGTGGCCATTTCAGCATATCTCTCTTTCTCCAATCTGTTGAGTAAGACACGTTATATGTTTTTGGACTTTCAAATCCTTGCTTTTTGATCCTTATTTTTATGATGGTGTTTGATAAGTGTTTCAAGACAGAAAACACAGACAATAGAGACAGAGACAAGACAGAAGTTGCGTTTCTGTTATATTTTTGTCATGAGGCGATTACCAGTGTCTATGTGATCGTTTTACCTGTAAGTTGATCCCTAAGCGACACATTTGATATGTGTTCAAAGACAATGAAGACTGTGCTTGTTGGTTGAGGATTTTCCTGATGAGTAATGACACAGTGTCCTAGAACACTCATCAAATGCCTGTGCCTCAAATTAGGCAAAACCTCTAAGTTCTGGTTAATGGTGTGGGGCAAACCCTTCTGCTTTATTTTTACACAGTTAACCAGGACCACTGCACCATCTCTGAGCCAACCTCTATATAGCTGTGTGAATACAATAGTAAATGAACACACATTAGAACCTGTTTTCTGTGGGTTCCATCTCATCATGGAGAACAAAACAAGCTATGAACCCTGTAAATAACTTGAAAGAAAAATTCTCTTACTTGGCCCTGTGTTCCTTCTCCTATTAGATTTGTTGAGTCAAAGTTGTTTGTTGCATCTTCAATTTCTTCTGATGTGAAATTACAGTATGGTGGCATTCCAACCGCAGATAGCCTCATCGTCTGAGGAACACGTCCTATTCCAACATGCGAAACCAGATTAATGAATGCAACTTTAATGAGAGTCTAAAATAATCTGAAAGTGAAAATCTAAAATGTATATCCATTTATCATATGATCATCATCCAATAACAACAATAATAACAACTATATCATAATGTTTCTTACTTGTATCAGTGTTTGGTCCGGGAGATGCTCCGGCATAAAATTTATCAGCAACGGATCTGTCCCGGTGACGATATGATCTTTCTTGGTTGGATTTCCTCACAATGAACACAGTGAGTAGAACCAGAATTGCTGCAATTCCCACAGCACCTCCAATTATACCAAGTAATAGACTTAGTTTCACTCTGGATTCATTCTCCTTCTTTGTTTTCTCCGGTGGCTTAACGGCTAAGGCAACCTCTTTCTTGCAAAATGAATATGGATGCTGCTGGTCATTCAACCTTCTTGTTGAAAAACAATTCCCAGAGTATAGCAGCTTGCCCTTTGAAATCATTGAACCAATGCATGATGGCAACTTTCCAACTAGAAGATTGTGTGAGATATCCACAAATGTCAGTGCAGAACCACATGCTGTTTTTGCCGAAAGGTTACCACTTAATTGGTTTGCAGCCAAGTTTAGGTACTGGAGAGAACGCAAAGAGAAAAGAAAAGATGGAATCTTTCCAAAGATTTCATTGGAAGAGATGTCAAGTGTCTGAAGCTTATCAAATTTTATGAATTGAAGAGGAATTTGAGATCTGAGAGAATTGTTCCTCAAGATAAGACTCACAAGGTTCTGGCCTAATAGTGAAGGAAAATAAGGACCAAGCTTGTTGCCACCCAAGTTAAGCTCTTGAAGAAAAGTTAGCTTTTTGAAATCTGGGACAGTTCCATTGAAGAGATTATCAGCCAAAACAAGACTCTTGAGGCTCTTCAATGTTGATATTGATGGTGGAATTTCACCATAAATGAAGTTTGAACTAATGTTGAGAACCTCCAGTGACCAGAACCTGTTGATCTTGGAAGGTAATGGACCCCACAGACCTAATGAAACCAATGATAAGGCCTTCAAATTTGAAAACTTTGTCATCACAGTGAAGAGAGAATCAATGGAGAACCTTGATGAAAGGATTTGATGAGAACTAGTGTTGTTTCCAATGATGGTGAGTTCTGTGACATGGCCATTTGTGCAGACTATGGTGAGGGAAGGTGATGGAGGGAGGTAGCAGAAGTTGGTCCAGTTATTCCATCCTTGAAGGGCTTGTGGATATTCTAGAAGCTTCTGAACTTGGAAGAGGATTCTGTTCTCACTGCTTACAAGCTGTGCAGAAGTACTTCTTGTTATAGTAAGCAGAACAAGAAGGATTGTTGCAGGAAACAAGTTACAGAACAAAACCAATGATCTCTTCATATTCTTAGGCTTAAAGAAAAGAAAAATATTTGTAGTAAACAGAATGGTTTTGTCACAGCATGAAAGCTATTAAGCAGTGAGCATAAGTAAACAGAATTGCTTTCTTATCTTTTTCTTTCCAGTTGTACAGAATCAAACACTTTAGTTAGTACATAGGAAAGCTATCAAGCAGAAAAGTTATTTGTCATGTTATAATGATTGCATGAAAAGATTTTCTGATGGAAAATTATGAGGATAAAGAATTTCAGTAATGTTGTGGAGCAGGTAGGACAATGGAAGGAAGAGGACCCCCAATTTTTTTTTCTTAAAAAAAAAAAACTGAAACCTGAGATCTGGAAAAGAATGAGATTTCAAAACTTTGAGAAACCTTAAAAGAGTGTGTACTAAATAGCTTAGTAAAGGAGACTTTATTAACTAGACACGTCACATGAAAGATGCAAATGAAATAAAAGGTGCTGTGTAATAAAGAGAAATATCTTTTGTATATTTATTTATTTTATCAAACAGTGTAAAGCTATCATCAATTTTTTATTCCGTTCCCTAGTAGGAAAAAATGTAGAATTCATAAAGAGAAAATATAATATAGGGATTTGGGAACCATGATATTAAATTGCAACTTGGCTCTCCAAGGCTCCAAGCTGCCAATGATGCCAAAGTCAACACACGGCTCTGAATTCAAAGTTTCAAGATGCAGGAACTTAACTCAGGACACTTAGTAGTGTTGACCATCTTATGATGGACTTGCATGTATGTTATCACATCACCAAGTTCTTCAAATATGGATTATGATAAGTATGAATGTCCATCACTCCAATCAAGTTAACGTTCGGCCGTGCAATATTAACTATAAGCGGTGCTTTGTTTTTTTATGATAGACTTTATATTAATGAAATTTGAAAAGGGAAATTTTAGACAAATATAAATAGGGCACGAATTTGTGATAGTACGTACACACAATTACAAGTAATAAAAATAATAGTCTCTCTCTTATACTATTCTCTCTTTCTTATATACTTTAATATTATTAAATATATTAATTATATCTACTATATTGATATAGTAATTTTAGTGAATATTACTACTTGAATTACCTAATTATATTTCCATATTTTATATTTGTTACTTCTTCCTTATTTATTTAGTTATTCTACAACACGTTATCAGCACGAGACTCTGATCAAATTTTTAGGAAGACTCAGGTAACAAATTTTCATTACGTCGAAGCTTTCTCATCTTGAATTCAATGCTCTTGATATATCTGGAAACAATTATTTATCATGGATATTAGATGCTGAAATCCATCTTGATTCAATTGATCTTAGAGATACCATTAAGGCTGAAAATAATGCAGCCCAGAAGGATAAAGCCAAAGTCATGATTTTTCTTCATCGTCATCTTGACGAAGAATTGAAAATGAATATCTCACATTAAAAGATCTTGCAGATCTTTGGAAAGACCTTGAAGAAAGGTATAATCATAAGAAAATGGTGATACTTCCTCAAACCCGATATGAATGGACGCACTTGCGTTTACAAATTACAAGATTTTAAATCCATAAATGAATATAATTCTGCAATGTTTCGAATCACCTCACGAATGAAATTATGTGGGGAAAAGATAACTGACCATGATATGTTGGAGAAAACTTTCTCAACCTTCCATATCTCGAATGTGCTTCTGCAGCAGCAGTATCGAGAAAAAGGGTTTAAAAAATATTTTGAGTTAATTTCTTGCCTTCTTGTTACTGAACGCAATAATGAATTACTTTTAAAAAATTATGAAGCGTGTCCAGCTGGCGCCGCTCCATTTCCTGAAGTAAATGCGGCAAATTGACCCAGAAGAGATAAATGGCAAGGTCTTAATAACAAAAAAAATTATGAAAGGAAAATGAATTATATTCAAAAGAGAGGATCTCACCAGAAGTGGGATAAAGAAAGAAATATTGGGCAGAATAAATCAACAGAGGATAAGTGTTTCCGTTGTGGTGGAAAGGACCATTGGTCACATACCTGTCGTAACCCAAGGCACCTAGTCGATCTTTACCAGGCATCTTTAAAAAAGGACGACAAGGAAAAAGAGTCGAATTTCATTTCAAATAATGCTGAAAATTCCACCACTCATTATGATGTATCTGATTTCTTTGAGGATCCTAAAGGAAATATTGGTCATTTGATCCATGATGGAATAGTTTAATGTGTGAGATTGTTAAGTATTCATATAAATAAATAATGTATTGTTAAGTTTTATTTTCTATGTATTTAAGTTTCAAATATGATGTATATAAATAATGAAATATTAATGTTTATGAAATTTTTTGAAATCATTAAATATGTCATGTTTTAAAATAAAATTTTAGTATATAACATTATTTTTATGTATAGTATTTTTTAGAAAAATAATTCCGATCAAGTATTCAATTTAACTCTGTATACTACTCATTTTATTATTTGTCTTTGAAGAGAATGGCAAGGATATGTAATGAAGATGTATGCCTTGCGAATAGTGCAAGTTCGCACACTATTCTCAAAAGTGATATATGTTTTACCCATCTTGTGCCAAAAGAAGAATATGTTAATACTATTATTGGCTCAGACAATGTGATTGAAGGCTCTGGAAGAGCTATAATTTTGTTTTCCGGAGGAACAAAATTCATAATAAATAATGCACTGTTGTCTGCCAAGTCTCGAAGAAACTTGTTGAGCTTTAAAGATATTCGCCGAAATAGATATCATATTGAGACTATGAATGAGAGAAATTATGAGTATTTATGTATCATAACTCATTATTTAAATAAAAAGGTTATATTAGAAAAGTTACCCTCACTTTCATCTGGGTTGTATTATACCAAGATTAGTGTAATTGAATCACATGCCATTATAAACCAGAAGTTTACTAGCCCAAATGAATTCATAACTTGACATGATAGATTGGGTCATCCAGGAACAACCATGATGAGGAGAATTATTGAAAACTCCAATGAACATTCACTGAAGAACCAGAAGATTCTTAAATCTAGTGAATTTTGTTGTGCTGCATGTTCTCAGAGAAAGTTAATTTTAAGGCTATCACCAGTAAAGATTGGATTTGAGTCCCCTGAATTCCTATAAAGGATTCAAGGTGATATATGTGGACCTATTCATCCACTATGTGGATCTTTTAGATATTTTATGGTCCTAATAGACGCATCTTCGAGATGGTCACATGTGTGCTTATTATCTTCTCGCAACTTGGCATTTGCGAGATTACTGGCGCAAATTATTCGATTAAAAGCACAATTTCTAGAAAATCCAATCAAAGCAATTCGTCTTGATAATGCTGGTGAATTTACTTCCCAAGCATTTGACGCTTATTGTATGACTAATGGAATAAGTGTTGAATATCCAGTAGCTTATGTTCACACACAAAATGGGTTAGCAGAATCACTCATTAAACGCCTCCAATTAATTGCTAGACCCTTACTTATGAGAATAAATCTTCCAACCTCGATTTGGGGGCATGCTATTTTACATGCCGCAGCACTTATTCATTTGAGGCCAACGAGTTACCATCAGTTCTCTTCTATACAATTAGCATTTGGACAGCAGCCAAATGTTTCCCATTTAAGAATATTCGGGTGTGTGATATATGTTCCCATTGCACCACTTAATCGCACCAAAATATGATTCCAAAGAAAATTTGGGATATATGTTGGATATGATTCTCCCTCTATAGTGAGGTATCTTGAGATACAAACTGGAGATGTATTTAAAGCTTGGTTTGCGGATTGTCATTTTGATGAATCAAAATTTCCAACATTAGGGGGAGAGAATAAGTTTCCTGAAAAGGAACTTATTGATGCATTTAGATCCTCGATCAGGGCAATGTGAACTAGAAGTTCAAAAGATTATACATTTGCAAAGAATAGCAAATGAATTGCCTGATGCATTTTCCGATACAAAGAAGATAACCAAATCTTATATACCAGCGGAAAATGCCCCAATTCGAATTGATGTCCCAGTTGGACAAATTGCCACCAAAGCAAATACACGCCAGAAGCGTGGCAGGCCTATTGGTTCCAAAGACAAAAATCCTCGAAAGCGAAAAGAGGTAAATACTATTCCTGTTGGAAAAGACATAGTAGAGACACCTGTAGTTGTCCAAAATTCTTATATAATTTTAACGCCAGAAGACGTTCAGGTACCTGAAAATTGTGAAAATGACGAGATCTCGATAAATTATGTCTTTACAGGAGAAAAATGGGACCGAAATAAGACAATTGTCAATGAAATATTTGCATATAATGTGACATTAAATATCATGCATGAAAGTAAGGAACTTAAGCCAAGATCACTCGAAGAACGTTGACAAAGGAATGATTGGCCAAAATAGAGGGAAGTCATGAAGGCTGAATTAGACTCACTTGCAAAACGTGAAGTCTTTGGGCCTGTAGTCCGTACACCAGAAGATGTAAAACTTGTTGGATACAGGTGGGTATTTGTGAGAAAACGGAATGAGAAAAATGAAGTTGTGCGCTACAAAGCCCGACTTGTGGCACAAGATTTTTCACAAAGGCCCGGTATAGATTATGAAGAAACGTATTCCCCTGTAGTGGATGTGATAACATTGCGTTATTTGGTCAGTTTATCTACATATCATAAACTGCGTATGCATTTAATGGATGTGGTAACAGCCTATTTATACGGCTCATTAGATTGGGATATTTATATGAAAGTCTCTGAAAGACTAAAGATATCTAAATCATCCAATGAATATTCGTAAGGGTTATACTCAGTCAAATTGTAAAGATCTTTATATGGTTTAAATCAATCTGGACGAATGTGGTATAATCGTCTTACTGAGTATCTGGCCAAAAATTAATTTAAGAATGATGATATCTGCCCGTGCATTTTTATAAAGAAATCTGCATCTGGATTCATTATAATTGCTGTGTACGTTGATGATTTAAATATCATTGGAACTCTTGGAGAGATTCCAACAATTATAAAAATTCTAAAAGAAGAGTTTGAAATGAAAGATCTTAGAAAGACTAAATTTTGTCTCGACCTGTAGATCGAGCATATAAAAAATGGGATATTTATTCATCAAATAACATACACATAAAAGATCTTGAAAAGAGTTTATATGGATAAGTCACAACCCTTAAGTACCCCAATGATCATAAGATCTTTAGATGTGGAGAAGGATCAATTCCGTCCTAAAGAAGAAAATGAAGATATTCTTGGTCCAGAAGTACCATATCTTAGTGCCATTGGAGCGCTAATGTATCTTGCTAATAATACACGACTCGATATATCATTTGCTGTGAACTTACTAGCAAGGTATAGTTCCTCTCCAACCAGAAGACATTGGAGCGGAATCAAGCAAATCTTTCGATATCTTCATGGAACGGTTGATATGGGATTGTTTTATCCATACCCAAGTCACAACTAGTTGGTTATGTAGATGCTGGCTACTTGTCTGATCCACATAAAGGGAGATCTCAAACAAGATACCTGTTCACATATGGTGGTATAGCTATATCATAGAGGTCCACGAAACAGACGATAGCAGCAACTTCCTCTAATCATGCTGAAATACTGGCGATTCATGAGACTAGTCGCGAGTGTTTTTGGTTGAGGAGTTTGATTTAATATATTCTGCCATCATGTGGGCTAATTGATCATAAGATAGCTCCAACTATCCTATTTGAAGATAATACAGCATGCATTGCTCAACTTAAAGGCGGATACATCAAAGGTGATAGAACAAAACATATTTCTCTCAAATTCTTCTTCACTCATGATCTTCAAAATCAAGGGACAATTGATATCTAACAGATCCGCTCAAGTGACAATCTAGCAGATTTATTCATAAAGTCACTCCCAAAATCCTCCTTTGAAAGATTGGTACATGAGATTGGGATGCGCCGTTTTCAAGACATTAAATGATGTCAACAAGAGGGGGAGACTGTACTCTTTTTTCCTTGGTCAGGTATTTTTCCCATTGGGTTTTTCTTGACAAGGTTTTTAATGAGACAATCCCCATCACAAAGGATATTGTACTCTTTTTTCTTCACTAAATTTTTTTTCAATTGAATTTTTCTTTAGTAAGGTTCTAACGAGGCAATAATCCCAAATGGACATTCAAGGGGGAGTGTTATGATAAGTATGAATGTCCATCTCTCCAATCAAGTTAACGTTGGGCTATGTAATATTAACTATAAGCGGTGCTTTGTTTCCCCATGATAGACTTTACATTAATGAAGTTTGAAAAGGGAAATTTTGGACAAATATAAATAGGGCATGGATTTGTGATAGTACGTACACACAATTACAAGCAATAAAAACAATAGCCTCTCTTTTATATTATTCTCTCTTTCATACTATTCTTTTTCTTATATACTTTAATATTATTAATTATATCTACTATATTGATATAGTAATTCTAGTGAATATTACTACTTGAGTTACCTAATTATATTTTCATATTTTATATTTATTACTTCTTTTTTATTTATTTAGTTATTCTACAATAATATGAACATTTTAAAAATTATAGTATTCCAGCAAATTTTTCATACTCTTATCTTGAGAAAAATCTTAGACGGCTCTGACAATTATTTCAAAAGATAACAAAATTTTTAACAAAAAAATTACCCAATCTGATTTTTAAATTTTATTTTTGTGGGATTAATTAGTTCTTATATTAAAAAAATTAAATATCAAATTAAATATTTTTTTTATCAAAGAATCTTATAATTTTTTTAAAATAATTTTTAGGATCGAATTGGATATTCACTCTATTGTCTTTTATATCGTATTTTAATTTCTTCGAAGACACCAAAAAATAACCATAGAAATTGATTAGTTAATTTATCCATCATTAATAGGATAATGTGAGTGATGTAATAGTAATATATTAATTAATGTATGAATCCCAGGCGCCACGGCACGTGGCTTTAGCGAGGGTAGGGTTCGTATATCCAAATAATTTAAAGTTTCATTGTCAAACAATAATAGCGTAACTTTTCCCTTTGGGTTTTGGTTGGAGAGTGCTTAGATTTTTGGAGTTTTGTGATTGTGACATTGTGTCGGTGAAGTGTTCCTCAAAACTCAAAAAAGCATTCTAAGGTCCATGTTTCCACGCACATTCTTTGGTACAATGCATATGACACTGACACATTTTTTTAATGTAATATTAGTTAGTTACACCTAATCATCTCTTCTTTATGATAGCATACCATTTTTTTATTATTAATAATAATAATAATAATAACTTCGTAATAAAACATTGATATGGAAGGAAAAGAATTAAAGGAATCCGAAGAAGTGTTGTTTAGCATTGTTTTCCACTATATACATGCATTGCTGGATTTAGTAAATGTACTTGTATTGGATTGTAATAAGTTGCTAGCAATTTGATCATATAATAATAACAATAGTAATAGTTAATGAAATCAAATGCCTAATCACTTTGTTTGGATGCATGTGTGATGATGGACAAGTCAATTTTGTACAAGATCTTAATAGTTAATACTATATTTTGAGATAAGAATTTTGACTTTAGATGGTTGTATTCTTATTTTATTGCAGAGAATAGAAAACTTATATAGAAGAATATTTTGTTAATAAAAGAAGGCCAAGATTCAGGTTTTGCAGAACCTTGACATAGTGACAATTGTTGATATTTTAGTATTTTACTTTAGATAATATTTGTCATTTAACTCATACTTTGGATAAAAATAGAAATCTAAGGGATTGTTGTTCTATTTTGTAAACGCTAAAGAACAAAATTTATATTTACTAATAGACCATTTTTATTTAATTGAAAATGGTTATAATAAGAAATGTCAAATACAAAAAAGAAGCAAACTTAGTGTTAATAAAACTAAAGATAGTTATAACAAAAAAAATATCGAAAACTAATTTTTAATTAGTGAATATTAATCAACTTTTTTAATTTTAAAAATTCTTTTTTTTTGAAACTCTATACGGAAACTCAAGTAGGCCATCAAGGAATCTATTAGCTTCCCTACAAGTATTGGACAATTTAACCTTCCAATCAATGTTAGTTTGTTTCCTAGTAGCATTAATTATATGGCACTATGAGCATCGTATATTTTTTGGTTTTCTATGGTATCTCTCAAGCTCGACAGACTAAGAATTAATCTGCTGTAATACTAAGCTTCATTTAAGAGTTTGTTGTTGGCCAATGAGTTGCTACAACCTGCATGCACAAGACGAGATTCGAATTTCTGACACTTACTTAAACAAACTAGTGAACTACCTATTAGACCAACTCAACTTATTTTATGAACATCGTATATAATAGGAACGCCCCAAAAGTTTCCAAATTTCAAGCATTCGCGTTTCTGGGACGGTTTTGCATAAAACATAAAACCCATATTGTGACGGATCCATAGGCCCAATACCAGAAAGAAAAACATTATTTTGATGTGTGGCATTAGTTAGTTTCATTATTTGTTTGTTGGTTTGGTTCCTTAGCACATGGCCCACGTGCTAGACACTACTGGCCTTGTTTATTTGTTGCCCATGCATGATTTGTGACTTTATATTATATCATTCAATTATTGAAAGAAAAATAAATGATTTTAGAGATGCAACTCACAGTTCACAAACTAGTCACTGCCCAAGTGGTTATGTTATGTCTCTTTATGATATATATCCTTAATTAGTAGACAAGACATTGTGATTTATGAGAATTCAGGTGGAATATTATTATTCATGCATGCTTGGCCCATCCATCGGAATAATATTTTGTCCATTTTTAATACTTTACAAGTGTGAAATATATATTCTCAAGTTCCTCCTTGGATTCACTTCCATTTTCCATGTGCCAATGCCTTCTTTCAAATCATTGCATTACAGAAAAAAGAGATGGAACTGAATTATTTTATTATCATTATTGTGGTACTACTACTAATTTAATACTAAGTCTTGAATAAATATATAATATATAAATGAGAAAAGAAATAAGATGTGGATGCAATTTTGTTAATAGTGAAACATGAAACCTCGTGAGAGGTATCTTACAGTTGCAGCCAGTTACAAACACTGTCTCCTCATTCATTTTATGATTCATTATAGCTTCTGCCACTTTCTTAATCATTGCCACCCTTTTATCCATTTTCTTTCTTTCTTTATTTTTTTAGCTATAACTACTTGTAATTTCTAAGTCTTGTTCATTCTGTAACTTCATAGTTGGTTCATTCATTACCTGTAATAACTGTAAGTGCATGCTACTCAGTACTCACCTCTCAATGTAGTGGCTGCTCTTCTTTTCTTCTGATGTTGTTTCTGTTTTCTTTGGCTTTTTTCCACGTTTTTGTCCACAGTAGAATAATATGAACTATTTGAAGCTTGATTTTGATTTTGATTTTGCAATGTATGTTCCTTAACGTGATCAATCATGTATCCCTTTTGGAGAATCATTAATAAAATAATGTTCATCTAACTGCAAACTTGAACTTTTTGATAGTCTAGTGATGTTGATTGGGACTGTTTTGTTTAGTTTAGCCTTTTTCTAATTTAAAAGACATTGAGTTTTTTATTAGTACATGATTCTTGCAGACTGATCTTTTGAATGATGGGAAGACAAAGTGCTAGAAAGTGGATTAGAAACTTAATTCTGGGCAAGAAATCATCATCGAAGTCTAATTCATCAAAACCCCAAGATGTTCTTGTGAGTTTCTTTTTTTTGGGATGATTATTTAAACATATTCTGTAATTGTGATTGTGATTTCAACTGTTGTGCTAAAGAAACCTTCAAGTAACAAGGATATGGTGATGGTGGTGGTGTCTTCTGAGGCATCAATGTCTCCTCATCCAGCCCCTCCAAGTTCTTCAGCTAAAGCCATAACAAAAGGAATGGTACCAGAAAATGAGGTAGTTAATGGATCATCAAATGAAAAGCTTTTTGTTATTGCAAGTGAAGATGAACAGGCCAATGCAGAAGTACAAGATGCTGTTGCTAATATTGGATCTGAGGATCATGCTGAGAAAATCAACCTTACAGAGGCAGCTATAATAGCTCAAGCAGCTCTTAGAGGCTATCAGGTATTCAACCTTTCTTTCATGCAATTTTTCCATTTTTACCATTTTTTTGGTAATTAATGTGTATTTGTTTCTCTTAGTTGGACTATATTAGATTCTCTCATGTAAAAATTTCATGTGATTTTGTATATAACTGTCAAGTGTTCATTGTTGTTATGATTCATCACAAAATCTTCTCAGTACATATGGATAGAAACTTACAAGTGTATTACAAAATTCTTCTAGAATTTATATTTATCTTGTTAAATGGATAGTTGATGTAGCAGAACATATTCATGACATGAAAACATAGGATCCATAAATCTTGCAATATAGCATACATATTGGTTTGCATTTGCATAAAGCCTTAGACAGATTCATATGTCTCTATATCTCAGGCACGCAGAAAGTTTGAGATACTGAAAGGGATGATACCCCTTCAAGCTCTTATTCGTGGCAAGTTGGCTCGAAGAGAAGCTGTTTCTGCTCTATACTGTGTTAAGGGAATAGTTAAAGTTCAAGCACTCGCTCGTGGTTATAAAGTTAGGCACTCTGCTATTGGTCTTCAAGTGCAGAAAACTCTTAAGGTTTTATAGCAAGTTCTTGAACTAATTTTATTTACTCTATACAATGATCATCTATAGTGGTTTATTAACATATTTTCGGTTAGGATACTAAATGTTCAAATTCCATTGGGAGAGTTACATCAACAAAGGCAGAGAAGATTTCAGATAGTGTCTTTGTTCACAAGGTAAGAACTAAGAAGTACTTCTTGATTAAGAGTGTGATTAAAATGCACTCTTTGCATTGATTCAAAGTTGATAATACTGGAATTTTGTAGGTCTAATACTAAGTTGATGTAATCTTTTTGTTGATATGATTTGTGAATATGAAATGTGTAACAAAAGTTAATTAATGTGCCTTTTCAGCTTCTGGCATCGTCGCCGGCGGCTGTGCTTTCCAGACAACTCAGATATGAATGGCTTGAACGTTGGACGAGATCACAATTTTGGGCACCTCTTCAAGAATTGAAGAAAATTGATGAGAAAAATGTTTTAGGCCAAAAAGTAGAAGCTGGTGAGGGAAAAGCCAAAAGAAATGCAAGGAAAGGAGAAGCTGTGAGGGTTGACAAGAAAAAGGAATCAAGCATGGCATTGCATTCATCAGTTAAGGAAAATGAGAAAAGAAAACAACACATGACAAGAATTGAGGATAATAATCATAGTAGTTTCCAGAGAAGAGCTTCACTTCCTGCTAATTATTTGAAGAATGATAAGAATAAGAATGAGTCATCACAAAACACTACTACTACTACTACTACTACTCCAAGAGTTCCAAGTTATATGGCTCCTACTGAGTCTGCAAAAGCTAAGCTAAACTCTCCAAGATTTGGTAGTGATTTGGTATTAGACAGAAATGGTATAAGCAGGAGGCTGTCACTTTCATTTTCACTTAATGGCAAGTTAGGAATGGCAAAGGTAGATAACAGATCCCTCTCATCTTCAAGGGATTGGACAGGTAACAACTTTTTCTGTAATTTTAATGATGTTTTGTGGAGTTATATATCAACTCTACTTGAAGCTTACATTTTTTTTTATTGGTATTATCAGTTTCAGATAAGTTGATCCAACCTCAGTGGAGAAGGTGATTTAATGTTGTATCATCTCAAATAGAGTGGAGATTGTGTTAGACCAACATTGCAGTCTCTGTCTTTGTCTTTGTTAATTCATCATATTTGTCAATAGATACCTGGTAAATATGTGTAATAATCATGATCATATTTAGTATGCCATATTCAATTTTCTTTTACTACTTTGATATTATAAAAAGAAAGACTTTAACACAACGAAATGGAGTATAATACTAGTTAAAAAAAAAAAGAAGATAAACTACTCAAACACAATAACTATGAATTAAGCATTACTATGAATATATGCTGAGAATATAATAGGGGTATTAAGAGACGAGAAAGGATCAAAAGAATCTTATCATGTTAAATAGCAATGCAAGCATCCTTTTTAAGTGCTTAAAATCCTAAAAGCTGATGGTGATAATTAATGATTTTCCTCTAATTTCAAAAGAGTATACCACACCAACTAGAGACTAAGGGTAGGTATTTGATTAAACAAATTATATGACACCCTTCATTATAAGAGATTTTTACAAGGACTTGTACTAACAGGAGGTGTCGCCTAACGTAAGCTTTCGAAATGAGTTAGTAATGCATATAGATGTGGAAGAGGCAACAAAATTGGAGTTGATGCCATTTGTTGAAGAGATAAAGGAGGCAGTATGGGATTGCGAGTCAACAAAAGCACTAGGAAGTGACAGATATAATATGAATTTTATCAAGAAGTGTTGGGAAGAAGTTGGGCAGGAGTTTACTGGAACAATCTTGAATTTTTTTCGGTCTTCTAGGTTACCTAGAAATTCGAATATCACTTGGGTGGCGCTGACGCCGAAGTTTGTTGGGGATAAAGAAATAAAAGACCTCAGGCCGATTAGTATGGTGGGTTGTGTGTATAAGGTCATATCTAAGGTATTGGTTCGGAGAATGAGAAAGGTCATACCAGGGTTAGAAGGAGAGACACAGAGTGCGTTTGTGAAGGACAGAAAAATTCATGATGGGGCATTGATAGCCTGTGAGACTGTGCAGTGGCTGAAAGCTAGGAAGAGGAGTGCCGCGATTATTAAACTTGATTTTCAAAAAGCATACGACCGGGTCAAATGGAGTTTTGTGGATATTGTTTTGTAAAAGATGGGCTTCAGCCATATATGAAGGGGGTGGATTAAGGAGTGTGTCTGCTCTGCGTCTATGTCGGTTCTGATAAATGGGTCCCCCACTAAGCCTTTCAAGATGGAAATGGGACTACGACAAGGAGACCCTTTATCTCCGTTTCTGTTTGTACTAGTTGTTGATGTGCTACATAGGATGATCAGGGAGGTAGTGAGGAATGGCTGTGTCTATCCACTTTTGGTTGGAAAGGATAACATTGAGTTGTCGCACTTACAGTTTGCAGATGATACCATTCTATTCTGTCCTACTGAGGAAGAGACTATCATGAACTACAAGCGATTGTTACGTTGCTTTGAGCTGATATCGGGGTTGAGTATCAATTTTGAGAAGTCTAGCTTCATTCTGGTTAATAGTGATCGGCATTGGGCGCGTAAGATGTGTCAGTTGCTGGGTTGCAAGGCTGAGTCTCTACCAGTCCGATATCTTGGCATTTCTCTTGGAGCAAACCCAAGCCTTGTGAAGACTTGGAAACCGGTGATTGATAAGGTGGAAGACAAGTTAAGTCCGTGAAAAGCAAAGACCCTAAACAAAGCGGGTAAGCTGGTTCTTATTAAGTCTATTCTGAATAGTTTGCCTATCTACTATCTTAGCCTATACAAGATGCTGAAGGCGGTAGCGGAGAAGTTGATCTCACTCCAAAGGTGCTTCTTGTGGAGTAAAGAGAATGGGAGAAATGGGATACCACTAGTAAAATGAAAAGTGGTGATGGCTCCAAAAAAGGCAGGTGGTCTGGGAATTGGAGACGCAATAATTCGGAATACAGTTTTGCTCTTTAAGTGGTGGTGGAGGTTCTCGAAAGAGGATTGTCCCCTGTGGAAGAAAGTCATCTGCTCCTGTAATAACTTGAATCTGAATGTGATGCTATGTGGTCAGCCTGTACCTACAAGGGAGTCCTTGAAAGGATATTTGCCAGTTACAAATCAGTGAGCCACATGTGAGAGAAAAAATGATCAGGGGTTTGTATATGGATGTAGGGATCGAATGGCAGAACAGTACGATTCTGGGAGGATATCTGGTTACCTCACGGTGTTCTTAAAGAGTTGTTTCCAAGGCTTTTCTCGGTCTCAAACATCAAAGGTTCTGTTATTGGGGATTGCGGATTTTGGGATGAGGTAGAGTGGATATGGAATTTTCAATAGAAGAGATAGCTTTTTCAGTGGGAGTTGGCACTAGTAAACCAACTCCATCAGATTTTACAGTCTGTTCAGCTAACATCTGAGAGGGAGGACAGAGTGATCTGAAAATTTGATAGATCTGGTATTTATTCGACTAACTCATTTGTGCAGGTGTTACAGGAAGCGGGTCTCCCGAAGAAAATAACAAGCTATAGCTTCACAAGTGCAATTTGGAAAGGGTTCGTTCTACCAAGGATCGAGTTATTCTCTTGATTTATGTTGGTGGGGAGGGTAAATACTAAGGACAGATTGTGTAGACTAGGTGTAATTAACCCAAATGATCGTACATGTGCTTATGTGGTAAGTCTGTGGAATCTGCTTTTCATTTGTTTGCTGGTTGTGAGATTTCCTGACAGCTGTGGTGTGCTTGGCTATTCGCTTTTAGAAGGAAATGGACCATACCTGGTACACTCAAACAACACTTTAAAAGCTGAACGAATGCTGCAGCAAGAAGAGGTAAGAGGAGGAGGTGGGTGATTGGCTTCTTTGCTGTTATCTGGACAGTTTGACTAGAATGGAATGATAGAATCTTCAGGAATCAAAGCTCACGTGTGGTGGATATTATTAATAGATCCTTCTTACTCTCCGATGAGTGGAGTGGTGATGAACCCTATGATTGTTGATGGCAATGCCGAAGATAACTAGGGGTTGTCATGATTAGAATTATCGGATTGTTCTTTGTTATTTTATATGCTCCACCTTGTTGTGTTAAGCTCTTTACTTCAAAAAAAAAATATGACACTCTTCATTTCAAAATACCATCATCTAATTAAGGAAATAATAATAACGAGACAAGCTATAGCTCAAATAGGCAGCATAATCTCTCCATCCTCATCTAGAAGTCTGGAGTTCGAATTTTAATCCTAACTTTGGGAAAAAAAAAACAGACTCTATTATTCAACAAATTATTTATAGAGTTAGAATAACAATCACTTGAATTATTTTATTTGTGTGGCCATTGCATTAGGATTGGGAATTCATGGGTGCTGAGTTAGTCTTCTTCCAAGCTGTCTTTAACTATATTTTATTCAAGAAATAAAAACAAAAAATAAGAAGCTTGACTTTAGAGAGTTACCTTGTCCTTATCTATGGTCAATAATGGCCACCTTTGCGTCTAGATACAGTATCTATCATCACAACTATATATACTACTTCCTTTATTATAAAAATAAATGTTATGAGCGTGTCAGCGTGTGAGGCTTTCGTCATATAATAATAAAAATAAAAAGTATAATAAAACCAAAAAACAACAATAATAATTAATACATGCATGATGCATCTGGTGTTCCCTAGAGTTCCCCTGATCACTTCATTAAGAGATCTCTTTTTTCATTTTCTTCAAAGATTCAATTATTCATCATTCTTTCTTCCTATTGAAGTGTTTGGAGGAACTCCTGGAATCACCGGTGAAGAACGTAACCAAGACAAAGCTTTGCACATAACACATACACATATGTATATAGTATGTATGCTTCTAAATTATTTTGTTTCTTCAGTTTCTTATTCTCATGATGATCTGATACTACTTCTTATCCTGTGAAGCTATAGATTAAGGTTAGTTATGTTGGAAAATTATTAATTTTTTAGTTTAATAGTAGACAATATATATATTAATTATAATTACAAATTAAGTTATTTCACATATTGTTATATTGTTATAAATATTGAATTAAATAAATTATAATTATTTTTTATTTAAAATTAAATAAGAATAAAATAAAAAATATCATTTTATTTGGATTTTAGGATTTAATGTAAATAATAATTTTAAAGTTTCGGTCTCCAATATATTAAAGTCGTCTGTATAGTTATTTCTCTATCAAAAGAGTTGCAATTTAAACCTATCAGTAATATAGAAGATTTTGGTTGAGGAAGATTAAAAAATCGTAAAAATTAAACTTGTTCAATTATGCTTATAAATTAAGGTACGTTTTTACATTTAAATATTTTTTTAATAATTTAATATAGATGATAGATCTTGAGTTAAAAATTTTTAAGAATTTTCAACAAGTTATAGAATATAACGATTAATTAATTTTCGTCAACTCATTTAATTTCCTATTTTCTGTATGTATAATAAGCCTTGACCTAAAAAGAATTTGAGTAAAATGAAGGTGGAAAAATATAATAGGCTTCATAGATTTTAGAATTAGCTATGCTTTGTTAGGGATATAATTTGTTATGATGATTATTTTTTTTCCAGAATAGTTGGGTGCAATAATTGTTTTGATGATACTGCTATGTATATATACGGTAGATTCTAGTATGATTATATGGTAATTATGTAAATGTCGTTAAAATTAAAATTATATATTTTTTATATTTTAGTAATATTTTTTAAAAAAATATTATTTTAATTTTAGTAATACTTTTAAAATATTATAGTCACTATAATTATGATAAAATAATCATATATATTAGAATATAAAGATAAATATTAAATCGGTATCCGAACGATTTTGACACTGATAAAATGGTATCTGATTTTTGTTATTAACAAAATGGTCCTTAAAATATTTTAAAATTTAACAAGCGTGTTTCCGAATTCGCCGGAATAAATTCCGACAAGTACAATGTTAACATAGCCACCGTATTTTGGTGACCTGACAAACCACCCCCAAACTCTAATCCCTTCCTCCATAACGCAGACTCTCCCTCCCCATCGCAGCCTCCCTTTCCTCTCCCTCTCCATCGCAGCCCTCCAACGCACACTCTCCCCTTTCCTTTTCCTCCCCTTCGCAGCCCCCCTTTCCTCTCCCTCCATCGCAGCCCCTAACTCCAACGTACACTCCTTCCTTCCCTCTCCTTTCCCATTACAGCCCCTCCCCAACACATAATATTAATAGCATTAATAGCAGTAATTATCCTTCTAATATCAATAACTGTAGAGACAATGACAACGTTTCTCTTTCAAATTATGCTGAATCTGATTATGAGATTGAGATTAAGAGAAGACGTGCGGTTAGCAATGCTCCTTTGTCTCAGCCGGCAAGTTTGAACGCTTTGGACATAGTTTCATTTTCCAAGAGATTTGATTTGTCTGGATTGTTTGAGGAGAAAGAGAACAAGGCGAGGTTTGTGACGTCGGCGCCGGTTAAAAAGATTATATCGAAATTTGAGGAGATTGCACACTTTGTTAGATTTTCGGTGAGGAAGAAGGATTGCAGGGTGAGCTTAGAAGGAACAAGGAAAAGGTTTGACGGGTCCATTGACGATTGTTGTTAAGATATTCAAGTTGACACCGAAGCTCGTAGTGGTTGAGGTCAAGAAGAAAGAAGGGGACAAAGCAGAGAGTATGAGAGGTTCTACAACAATGAATTGAGGCCTGACTTGACGAACTTGATGAAAGAGGAGGGAGAGGTTCTGCAATGGGTGGGAGAGGGAATGGGGTTGCGATGGGGAAGGAAAGGGAAGGCGGGAGTGTGCATTGGGAGGTTGCAATGGGGAGAGAGAGGAAAGGAGGACTGCGATGGGGAGGGAGGGGGAGGGGGTTGCGTTGGGTAGGGGGAGAGCTGCGATAGGGAGGGAGATGGAGGGGAAGTCTGCGTTGGGGAAGGAGGGATTAGAATTTGGGGGGTGGTTTGCCAGGTCACCAAAATACGGTGGCCATGTCAGCATTGTGCTTGTTGGAGATTTACTCCGAAGAGCTCAAGGATACGCTTGTCAAATTTTAAAATCTTTTAGAGACTATTTTGTCAATAACAAAAATCAAGTACCATTTTGTCAGTATCAGAATCTTTCGGGTACTGATTTGGTATTTACCTTTTAGAATATATATCCATTAATAATATAATGAATACCCAACCCGATCACTGACAATTATTTCAAAAGAACTACGAGACCTCCAAATAAAAGAAATATCTAACTCGGTTCCTGATCTTTATTTTTATGGGACTGATTAGCTCCTGTGCCGGAAAAAAAAACACCGATACAATGATTAATCAGTCCCATCAAAATAAAACTCAGGAGTTAGATTGAATCTCTTTCTTTTAAAGACTTCATTGTCTTTTGAAATAATTATTAGGGAGTTAAAAATTTTTCTCTTAATATAATTTCTCTTAATTTTTATTAGTCAACATTTTTTAAGGATAGAACAATTATAAAATAAAGTATTAGGAGTTATAAATTTAGTATCTTATACAATAGATGAGGGTGTACTAGTTACAATAACTTAAAAGTATTTGAGGCCTGTATATATAATGTAATCATTGACGATGAAATAAGAAGAGAATTAACTTTAATTAATTTAGCCTTTATTTAGTTTATTACTTTTAGAATTAACTTTGTTTTAATTTATAACATACTTCCCTTGCTTTAATAGTTACTTATACTTTAGTTTATTGGTTGATTAATTATTTGTTGGAAAAAAAATTAGTCTTTAATTAGTAAAACTAGTTTCTTTAATTATTTTTGTTTTTCAAGTTATAATAAGCGATTATTACACTTATTACAAACATTATAAGTTGAGATGTTAAAATTCATTGACTCGTAATGAACAATGTATTTCTAACGAGTATTGTTTGTATTTTATCTAAAAAAATATAGTTAGGTCTAAATAAATAAAAATTTACTCAAGAAATCTAATTAACTACATCTATCCGATCTCTTTTAGATTGGGTGCGATGGCGGCTATTCAAATTTTATTTATATAAATAAGTGACTAACTCTTAATATATCTCTAACTTATTTAAAAAAAAAATTTTAATAATTTAAAAAAAAAATAATTATCTACTATTAAATGTGAAATTATTCTAAAAAATAGTTATCTTTTTTATTATAAATAGATTGACAATGTCAGATATATTTAAAATTCAATCTACTAAAAATCTACTTTAAACTTTTAATAACTTAAGTATTGGAGTTCGTTATAGGTACCACTCATATTTTCTCATGAAAAATTCAAAGAGTGACACATCAGATACTACCCCTAAAAAAGCTTAAATTTCATGTTTATAGTTTAAACCCAAATACAACTCAATTTCAGAATAAATAAATATAGTCTTATGTTTCCAGCTACTTTTATTACTCACAAAATAAATAAATAATAAAAAATATTATTTAACAGATTGTTGGAGACATTCAGTTTGGTGAGGCAAGTAATTATATTATTTTTTTCAATGTGATTCTTTTCATTTTTTTAGTAATTTCTGAATAATTTATCGTGGTAATAACATAGTAGATTAAGAAAAAGGAGAGCTTAAATAAAATATTTTAGTTTTCTCCGGATTAATACAGTGATGTTAATGAGGGATTTTTTATTTTTATAAATAAAATAAATGTAATAATTATTAAAAGAAATAATTTTAAAAAAAATTATCGTTTTAAATTTTTTTGTCTTATCTCGTATACACTATAAACAAGATGACATTTTATGTATTTTATTTATAGTGTAAACGAGATAACACACGTTAACTTTTTCGTGTATATCTCGTTTACATTGTAAACGAGATAAGCCATGTTCGTGCCTATAAGTAGAAGTCGTTTACACTGTAAATGAGATAAGGCATATTTGCACCTACTAGTAGAAATTGTTTACAACAATATTCTAGGTCTCATTTTGACTTAGTCAACTTCTTTTTCCTTTTTTTTAACCCTTTCTTAACTTATTTTAGACTAATACGGTGATGGCTTGTTAGATAAAAAACAACAAAAACATCAACAGAATGAATGAGACATCACATTACGTCGAAGCGATGAACTTCGAAGTTAGAAATGTATATGTTGGAAATTGGAAAATCCATGAACTCTATGTCTGCATGTATGTGCTGCTATTTTAATTTCTCTATTTTTTCTTTCTTTCAAATAAATATTGAGATTCTTAGCTTGTATACCTTATGTTTTTTCCTTTTAAATAGTTGTTGATAGCAGCAGTATGTAATCATCAAACATTACACACATTTCAATCGTTGTCCTTCATTCTCTCTAATTTCATTACTCTCTCACAAATCCTATCATTAGCTTTGAACTCTCGCAAGCCACATTATTGTTATGTTTTTTAATTTCCTTCTTTTTTTTCTTTTTTAATCTTAGTCATCTAAATAGTTGAATGTATGTATCAAAAAATTAAATTCTGTGGTATGAATTTAAACGTATAGTAAAGTAATGTTTAAAAAGTATTGTAACGTAAAATACACTGAAATTTATAAAAATATATAATATTCTACAACTTTTATTTTAATTTAAAAAGATATTTTATCCTCAAAAAAATTACAATTTAGTTGCTGTTAATCCTAACTATTATTTGTTCCTAAATTAATTATTCTTCTGTCGATCTTATTTATAAAAAAAATTGTCCTTGCACCACTTCAGATATATAGAGTACTGTTTTTATTTTGCAAGTGGAATTAAATGACTAATTGAGTACAAAGCTTTAATTTATTGTCGGGTTATGTTACTAACCTTTAAGCACCCTTCAGACTCTTTAATTAATTAGCAGGGATCAGATGTTATTGATAGATCCCATAATATAATAATGTAATATTATTAGGACTCTATATTACCAAAGAATTGATTAATTTAACTTAGTATGAACGTGATAATATATCTGTAAATATTATAGTGTTTAAAAGGTGGTGTTTATTATTAAAAAAAATAAAAATTAAAAAATATAAAAATAATTTTTTAAAATTAAAATTTATTATAAAAATAATTTTAACAAAATTTAGACAATAATTTATAAACACTATAAAAATCAGCAACTGATCAATGATCATATGTAACGCTGTACTGTATATATGATTTTTTATACTTTTGAGATAATAAGTTCGATTCATGGATTATGGTTATACCGTTAACCCCTAAAATTGCAAACAATTATCATCACTTATTCGGAAAAACAAAAAAAACAAGGAATAATCTATTAAAAAAAAAGGAATAAGCAATTTTGATCGGTTTCGGACTCTCGGACGGGGAATAAAACAATTTAACCATTTGATTAAGTTGGATTTAAGCACTTCTTGCTAAGTGTTAAGCATTGAATTGTTGATTCCCACGACTTATTCAATAATAATGTAAGAAAACTGAAATCGTAGCTTCAAATAGCCTTTGGCGAAACCATAGGGATTTTGTGTGAGCGCGGCGCCATGCATCTTCTAAAGTTTTGAGAAGAAAAGTATAAACATATAATTTTTATTTATTAAATATAAATAAAATGCTTGTATTTTTAAAAAATACAGAAACATATAAATTTGATCAAATTGAGCATTATTTTAGATCAGATATGCATGTAAAGCTGACATCAAAATCTAATATATGGTTATTATTGAATCCATCGTCCAAGCGAGTGAAGATTTCCGGAAACTTCCTGAAGGATTTATAGAAGATAAGATATAATGTAATATAATAACATGAAGATATATATATAAATCAACGTGGTCAAATCTTATTAATTAGTTATCATCGGTAACATTTGGAAACTCATCCACCGCCACTTAACCATACTATATATCCCTTCGGTTTTTCTGATGCTACACCAAGGCGCCATGAAACAACATGCCAATATGTCTCATATAATTTTCTAATCATATAAAAGTGCAAAATTAAGTAGTCTAATACTTGTATACATATACAAACAACCTTATTAATAGCTAAAAAGTATTAGATTTGATTTTCCACTACAGCCATTTTGAAATTATTCTTGAAGATTTATAAGGACGACATGGTTTTTTGTTAATGTGAAATAGGCCAGCTTGAGAATCTTTTGAAGTCTTGATTTTTTATTTTGTGAAGATAGAAGCTCCCCAAGGATAAATAATATGTAGACGTAGATATGTGCAGCAGCTGAAATAAAAGATATGGATAGGGACGGCAATTTAAGTAAAGTTTAATTATTTTATCGGTGTCCATAATTTTATCAAATTTTTAATTAAATCTTTATATATAACTTTTAATAAAGTCTTTATATTATGTGTCAATGAGTTATAATTTAAATGGTATAATCTTTTCATACTTAATTAAAAAATTGTGAATAAAAAAAAATTTATATTATGTGAGATTTTATAATTAAATTATCATAACAAAAATATTAAAATTAATAAAATATTTAATTAAATAAAATAAATATACTTAATATTTAATTAAATATTTTATTTTATTTAATATAAAAATTTAATAAAATTATAGAATAAACAAATTAACGAGCCATTTAATTTAATTTTGAAATTTTTATGCTTGGTTTCAATCTATTCCCACGTCTTTGAATGATCCGTCCATCTTAAGAAACAAGAATAGATGAATAATGAAAGACAACCAAATGCTACATATTCTCCGTCCTGCTCACAGATATATATACCGCCTTCCCTGCACACTTTCTTCCCTTCCCTTTGCTCCATTTTCTTTTCTCGAGAAAAAGAAAAAAAAAACATGCAAAGGAAGAAACAGAAGGAGGGAGTGGTAGAAGAAGGTGGGGATCAAGATTACCTTACTGCCCTTCCCGCTCCCATTTTGTGCAACATTCTATCTTTTCTTACCACTAGAGAAGCCGCTAAGACCAGTGTCTTGTCTTCCACGTGGAGAAATATCTGGAAAACCCCAAACAATCTCGTTCTAGATGCCCATAACTTTCTAAACCCACAACAAGATGCAATCACAAACATTTCTCATCACTCAAGTGCAACATCAAGGTTCATACTCAAGTGCGACAGGACTTGGGCCTTTTTGAACAGGGTTAACCTTTACCTGTTACGCTTGAGTCAATTTGACCCTAATTTCCGTTCCAAAATTGAAAGATTGAGCCTTTACTTCACTTTCCGCCGAGGTGGACACGGTTGCCACGATCTCGCTCAATGGATTGGATTTGCCTTGGATAGAAAGGTTGATGAGATTGACCTCTGTTTCTCCGAAAGCCATGAGCTAAGCGCTCCATCGTATGGAGGGCTTTTGCTCTTTCCTTGCGAGGTTCTTCTCAACAAAGAATTTGCTTTTGTAAACTCGTGTTTAAAGCACGTGCGCCTAGCACATTGCGCGCTGGCGCCTCACCCGGCCTTTAACCCGGGGTTCGCCACCATCACTACTCTCGACCTCGAGAAGGTCGATTTGGTGGGTGGCGAACAGGTGCAGGTTTTGCTGGCCAGCTGTCACAGCCTTGAATGGTTAAGGCTCTCTGAATGTCACAACATGGGGCACTTGAAAATAGAGTACCCTTCATGCCAAAAATTGAGGCACCTGAGTGTGAATCTTTGTCACAAGCTAAAGGCACTTGTGCTTAGAAGCTCCAGTTTGGAGAGCATGGAGTATACCGGAACCTGGTATATGATTGAGACCATGTTTGATACTCCAAACCTTAAATCTTTCTCGTGTCGTATGGTTTTGGGTAGTGATCAAGGCGGAGAGATGTCTCAATATTCCAGGCTTGCCATTGACCTTCCTCAGCTTCAAACTTTGTTCCTCGAGTGTTACTGCATGGTATGTCATTTTCAATTTCCATTTAATTTGTTACTACAGAATAAGTTTCAAATTACTTTTACCGTTTAAATCTATTTTTCATATTTTAATTTTGCCATCATCATCTTCCTCTTCTTTATCCTCCTCTTTCTTTTAATTCCTTCTTCATCATCACCTATACCAATAAAACCAAATCACACCTACCTACTTTCTTCCATTACATGCATACCAGCACCGCATTAACATTTTGGATCATTTTTATATAAAATCAACGAAAAAAATGAAGATTTAGATATTTTTACTCAACGAAACTCTTTTTTATAAATACAACAGTAGTCTTACTTTTTTAGGTAACTTTATCACGATAAAAATGATATTTTATTTTTTATTAATGAGAAAATAGACAAAATTTATTTCAAAATAATATTTGTTATTGTTTCTACAGATATATTTAATTTTAAACATAAATTCCATGAAAATACGTTTATAATGAATGATAAGCATAGAATAGAATATCATGAGATAATATCCAGTTTGTCCTTTAATTTTGTCGCAAACTTTAATTTAGTTTTTAAAGTTTTAATTGTCTTTATTTAGCTTCAAACATTATAAACATGACTCATGTTGGAACAATTTTGACGATTATCCAAATTTTTCTTCACAAAGCCCGTGATATGAGTCACTTTTGTGTTATTTGAGTATCAAATTTAATTTACATGTTGTAGTTCTAGCGTGGTTTGTGATCGTCTATATTAATGCTCCATTAATGTTTGTATGCGAAAAATTTGACTAACGTGAGTAAATTTGTAAAATTTGGATACTAAACAGAGACAATTTAAATTTTAGAACTAAATTAAGATTTGAGTGTAAATTAAAAGATAAAATTGAGGATTAACTCCTATTATATCTTATAATAAAAGTTTTGTACATATATTCCGTCTGTTCTTTTTTGAATAAATACAAAATGAATATAACAAAAATAAAAAGGTTTTTGTTTCTATTTTTGTCTTTTGTCCATACCATCAAATAATATTTAAATATTAGTGTGAAATGATATATGTTGATGAAAATTTTGATGCAGACTTATGTGCCAGTTAATACAATGGCAAACAGCATTGTTCCCACATTTCCAAATCTTAGACACTTGATAATCACAAAAGAAGCCGTACATCAACAGAATTTTTGCTGGATAGAGATTGTGCTCAAAGGTTGCCCAATCCTCACAAGATTAGACCTCAATGTACGCTATAATCCTATATAAAACAAAATATAAATAACGATCATCTAAGAAATTTGTTATTTCTCGCTTAATTACAAGTGTATTGATGCAGATATGGACCCATATGAAATTTCATGTGGAGTTCAGGGAAACAAGTTGGCTGCAAGCTTGTCCACACAGTAATCTGAAGGAGGTTACAATAACAGGAATTCGAGGTCACCAAAGTGAGATTGAGATTGCGGTTTATCTGCTTCAAAATGCAAGACAGCTCCAGAAGATGATAATAGACCCACGTAGAAGAGTTTACTTGGGAAACGGTAAATGGAGTAGTTCACAAGTTTGTCAAACTTGGAACAATGGTGGCAGGCACAGGCTTCATCATCTTCTATACCAACAAGCCCAACATCTTTCATCACCTGTCAAATTTTTCTTCTGCTGTCAGCCATAGCCCTTATTATCTCAAGGTGATTAATGCAAGGATTGATGCTCAGCACGCTGCAAAATCAAGAAAATAATGGAGCCTATGAGGTAGGATAATGTGTTGAAAAAATAAGTAATATAGATAACATTATTTCTTCTATACCCAGATTAGGAAAATAAGAAACATGAAACTACTAGTGTGTGGATCACTAGTATTGTGCAATGATCAACTGCATGCACAGAACTCTCTAGAGGGAGTTTCCCCAAACACTTCAGTGAAATGAACATGGTTCAATTTCTTCAACTTGGTTTTCAATGATGTCTAAAACTATTGTACCGTGTTAGTTGAATCCTGAAGTTCCCCCAAACACTTCACTGATGGAAAGGACTCATTATTGGCATTAATTAAGCCTCATGTGTGAAGTGTTCAGAGGAACTCCAAGAAACAGCCAACATTCAAATACTAAGACAAGCTTGTTGCTTGAGTAGTAGTAATCTAGGATTAGCCATGGTTTGGAACAATGCACTGAAACTGTTGTATTTATAGTGGTGCAAAATATGCATATGCTCACAAACTAAAGTCTGTTTGTGTGGAGAAGAAGAAGTCCAAGTAGGTCAAGATTTTGTGTAGCATTGAACCTGGTCATGATGTATGCAAAGGAGAAGGATTGTGGGTTCAGAATTGGTGAAGCTAAGTGATGTTAAGAATCAGATCAAGAAAAGCTAAGAGAGAAGATCAGTTCTGAATCTCTTTAAGTCATTGTCATAGTCATGTGTACTTAATAATACTCTCTGCTTTCTTTAGAATGTTTCCAGTTTATACTTTTTCTCCTTTTGTGAGAATATATGTTAATGAAGCAAGTACTACTCATTTCAGTAGATGAACTCAAACCATTACAGATTATTGTGATTATCTATCTGGTCTAAAAGATAAAACAAATTTGTTTATTGTTTATTAATTAGTGATATGCAGACAAAAGAATCATGTTAACTTGACTACTGTACATATAAAGATCCTGTTCTTCTCGGTAGAAGAGACATTTATATGACATCAAAGTTGAGCTCACAATCTTTGATTCCCTCCAACACTTGTCTGAAAAGGTTACACCTCACACAACAACTTTACATAGAGAGAGTACATGGTTTCAGAATAGCATGTGGCCACTCGACTCGATCTCAATAAATATTATTCTGATTCTTATTTATATATATGCTCCAAATCCCTATATGGACCAATGTTGCGTCCAGGTTCACTCACTCTTCGTTCCCAATGAACAATAGCAATATTTGCAGCTCAATGCAAAGGAAGAGCATTATAAATGGAGCACCATGCAAGGACATGCATTATGTTATGGATCATCGGGTGGTACCTAGTGTTCCCTCGAACACTTCAACGACCAGAACTTTCAGCTACGACATTCTCTGTGTTCTATGAAGTGTTTGGGGGAACCCTTGGTATCATTTGATAAAAACTACTTCATTTCTTTGTGACATTACAAATCCTGGGATGATTTCTAGCTTCTAGCTCTTCTCTTGAACTTTTCATACTGTGTCAAGTGATTCAAGGTACCACATATTGCAACAATTGACGTCATTGGGTAAGTTTCTTTTTGATAATTCTTCTCTCTCTTTCAAAAGAATATATGGAAAATCCAAAATAAATCTGATATCTTTTATTCTGTTTACTCTTAACTTCTGTATTTAGAATACTCTAACTAAATATCCTTCTTAATAAAATTTCTTTCCATTTGCAGTACTTAAATTATAAATCTTTAATTAAAAGATTAATTACTTACTCTCATATCCGATCTTAGTAGATCTTTTTTTCCATGTGAACAATAATTAACTTTCAACCCACTTGTTAGTAAGCTGCATCACACTCAATTGAAATGGGAACTAAAGAGTTAATACTTAATAAACTGTTCTGTTTCACACGGTCACACCTGACCTGAGCTGTTACAAAATTGAAATTTTAAACCAAGGCTAAAATAGAAAATCTTAATCTTTTCATTGTTCTAGAAACACCTAATAAGAATATCACTTGAGGTGCTCAATGATGCTATACCACTCAATGTGTGCCATATTCAAATGGTAATAGCCCACATTGCTTGTTCAAACTTCAGTTGTGTGGCATCAAACTCATTTAACTTTGACAATAAAAAACAAAGTGTTGGGCACAAGCTCATTTCCATGGAAGACTTAAGAATAAAACCACACGAAATAGTTCAAATGGAGCCTTCTAGAATCATCGGCCACCTGAGAGAATTGATTCAACGACCGAAGTCTGGAGCAACGGCCTATCCGGGGAAGCCGGATTCGGCAAGTCTTGAGTATGGTGTCTGAATGTGGAAGGTAAATGTGGCAAAGGAACTTCCCTTTCTAAGTAATGCATAACTTGGCGCATGCTCGGCCTAGCCGTAGGCTCTGACTGGGAGCAAAACAAACCAAGTTTCAGCACCAATTCCACCTCCTCTGTCTCTGAATCTGTGCTCAAATTTTGATCCTTTGCCTCAAGAATCCCACCTTTCTTCCAGAAATCATACACCCAATCAGCAAGATTTGCATTGTCAAGCCATTCCTCTGTTTTCTCCGTGGGCCTTCTTCCGCAAGCAACCTCAAGTAGAAATGCACCAAAACCGAATACATCAGATATTGTAGTGGCCTTACCTGTTCTGATATGCTCAGGGGCCATATACCTGAAAGTTCCGGCAACATGAGTAGTTTGAGGATTGCTTCCATGGTCATGCAACCTTGCAAGACCAAAGTTCCCTAATCTACCATTCATTTCTGCATCCAGTAGCACATTGCTGGCCTTTATGTCTCTATGGACCACAACTTGCTCCCATCCTTCATGCAAATAGAGCAAAGCCGAAGCAACTCCTTTGATGATTCTAAATCTCTGGCTCCAATTCAGGGTCAGTTTTGGTTTGTTAAAGAGATACTTGTCTAAACTCCCATTTGGCATGTAGTCATAGACCAAAAGCAACTCTCCTTTGCGCCTGCAATATCCTCGAAGGGGAACCAGATTCCTATGGCGAAGACGGCCAATGCTCACAACTTCTGCCACGAATTCCCTTACACCTTGTTTGGACTCATGGGATACCCTCTTTACTGCAATCTCAGTTTTGGAAGCTGCTATCACTATCACACCTTTGTAGACCTTACCAAATCCGCCCCTTCCTAATAGCTCCTTCTCCCTGAACCCCTTTGTAGCCAAGTAGAGATCTTTATACCTGAATCTACTAGGACCACATTCTTGCTCCCAGTCTTCAAGTTGCTCAGAAAACCTCTTCCTTTTGATGACATGATTAACTGTTAAAGTCACCAAGAGAACCAACATGAGTGATATCATAGGCAATGCAACTGCCAAGACCACCTTCTTATACCCTTTATGTTTATTATCACCTTTCCTAGGCAACTTTGGGAGTTGAGATAGTTCAAGTGGCTGAGACTGGCCATTGATCTCAAAACTCCAACCCAGAATATATTGCGAAGCAGTACCCATACCCGTGGAGGAAGAGAAGCCAACATACATATTCTCTTCAAGAATTGGAGAAAGGTCTTTGGTAAACGATAGCAAAGCTTGTTTTGGTTTATCAATGTTGATTGGTGCCAAAGTAACATTAATTTGTTTATTCATCCCATGATATTCCAGCCATACCTGTATAGGGTTGCCACTAGCAAGTCTCAAAGCATTGAAAATACCATCATCGTTATGATATCCTGCAACTGCCGATGCTGCTGACTTCAAGTCATTGATATCAATCCCAACATGGTTGTCGTTGATATCCTCAAACTCCGTGCTCATAGAAGTATCAAGCTCCACGCCGAAAACATGGTTGCTGCTGTTACCCACGCTATCCGGATCAAAGACACCAAAGTACTGGGATGGAAGACCAGTTAGACTTTTTGTTGCTGGATAAACCACAAACATAATACCTTGACCACTGAGTTCAGCAGCCTGAGGTCTTATGGCAAATACAAAAGAGGTGGAGAAAGAAAAGGCGCTACCGTTGTTGGAGCTGTTCTTGAAAACCACAGGGGATGAATACACAGCATGTCCTTCTTGCAGGGACTCACCATTGGTGAGCTTGAGTAGGCCATTGGAAGTGAGCTCAGCTAAAATAGTAAGATTATACTGTGATGATTGGAATCCATTAAAGATGAAACTGGTATCTCCACTGGCTGCCACTTCCACCAGCAAAAGTGTCACTGCAGCAAGCTTCAGAGACATGGCTACAGTATGTAATCTATCTGCTTCTTCTGGTTTTGGGCAAAACTCCACAATTCACAAATTTCTTTTCAAACCTTCATCTCGGGTCCACACGGAAACAATAGGCATATAGCCCGGCATGTTTGACCCTTTGCCTAGCTCACAGTCCCTAAATTCTTTAGGGTAAAGTGCTACTTGTACTAACTTTGTAACCAGAAGAAAAGTCACCCAAGGTCACTGGAAACTACCATGGTAATACCCTATCCGCGGGTACTCAATCCAGACCAACCCGTTTGGATAGGGTTGTCTACTCTAGGGTAGAGTGTAAATTTGCTTGTGGGTAGCTTACGATACAGGTTTAGGGTATATCCTACCCGCATTTTTAATATATTATATAATATATATGTAAAAGTTATATACGTAGTGAAAAAATTGAGTCTTGTGCTCACAATTTTCTTCTTATAAAAATTTGAAATAATCATTAAGTTTAGTTGATTATTATATTATTTGTAATTTTATGTTAGATTTTTTTAAGATCTTGTTTTTAATTTTAGTTTGAATTTAGTTTTTTATTTTCTATTTTATTATGTATAAATTTTAGAATTGTTGAATTTTATATTTATTTAAAAAAAATTGTTTCTGCGAGTAGACTCGGATAGAGTAAAGTTTAGAACTTTAAAGTGCGGGTAGAGTTAAGGTTGAGAGATTCTCAACCTGCAGATAGAATAGGATAAAATTTTAAGAAAGTTTTCAATCTGCGAGTAGGATTAGGATAGAATCTAAACCGTATCCTACCCTATTCATTGACAGCCCTACCTATATTACCGTTAGCCATCACCAAATATCAAAAGTAAGTACAAAAATAAAAACATACAATATTTATCTAAGTAATTTCTATTATGCATATTTACTTATTTAGAAAGCAAAAAATATACATTTTTTTTGTCTCTAGAAACTCCACCCAAAAGAGTAGAGCAAACAAAGATAACAACAACTAAACCAAAATAAAGAAAGCAAATGAGCACTAATATTATCCTTTTGTCATTTCTGATACGGCCACAATAATTAAAGAAATCCACACATAACTACTTTTTATAGTTTAGAAAGGACATGTTAATAATTTTTTCAATATCTTTTTATTTATTTTAAAATATCATTTTATTCCTTTTCATCCAAATGTTCTTTATAATTGCACAAAAAGTCAAAAACACACCATCCACCTCTTGTGCTCCTCCTTTGTATGTGATATCTCTATTCAACTTAAAAGATCTTCTTTTAACATCTAAGTCTTATGTCCTTTTTTTATACTTTTATTACTTTAATTCTTCTAGAACCTATATATACTCTTATGTATTGTATCTATGTTTCTAATATAGTATCAGAGCATAGGTTCTTTTTTTTCCATGAAAATTTGTTCATAGCCCTTTTATTTTTCTCTCCCGAAAGTGTTCTTTGACCTCGTTTTTCGATCCTTTTCTGAAGCTTTGGTTCGTCATCGCCATTACTGCGCCTTCGTCTCGTCGTCGCGAGTTTAACGAGCCCATCCCCGTCGCCGGAAACAGTCGGACGCGCCGCTACAATATCGTTGTCCGCTTCTATCGTTTTCCTTCTCCAAATGTCTCCAGCACCGTTTGATCATTAGCAACGATCAAATGGTCCAGAGCGTGCCACGTGTCGCAGAAGCAGCGCCTCCAGCAACCCGTGCCACACCCGACCCGACTCGGATTGCTTCGCAACCCGCGCACTGCCCTCGCTAACTCAGTGTTGACGTGGCTTCCCTCCTCCACTCAGCTGTCGCCACGTGTCACCTTTCATGCTGATGTGGAATCTGACGTGGCAGCTAATGTGTAAGATGGTAGGGCCTTCTCTACGGGTTTTTTGGTGAGCTCTTTTTGATTCTGATGTCAGTTTTCTCATTTTCATCCCTAAATTTGCAATTTTCTCTCCTTTCTTTGATCTTTGTATCTACTATTATAGAAAACTCAAATGTTTTTGCTGCCACAGACAGAAAAAGTAAATTTTATCGTAACTGTAGCTGTTCTGGACACCTCTTTTCAGACGATCTTTCTGTCGCAAATATCAACAGAAAGGTCACATTAGCTACAATTGTCCACAACAACTTGAATACACACAAATTTTTTTTTCTATCATTTTCTTTTACCCTTTTTAATATGGTATTAGAGCAAATTGTTAGAAAATAAATTAGAATCAATTTAGATCAATTAGTATCATTTATATTTAAATAGAATATCTTTATATTAATTGTAGGATTGTATACTTTTATTACTTTAATTCCTCTAGCACTTATATATACATCCATGTATTGTATCTTTCAACTCACTCAATAATACACTATTCAGATTATTCTCTTGTTTCTAACTGTTAATACTCAGCTGCATGTATATTCTAGTCCCTGCCTATATATTCTAGTCCCTAGCAGCAACCAGCAGTGTCTGAGGTTGGGGTTGATTTAGGGAAACTAGAGCTCATTGGGAATGCATAATCAGAAATCATTTGGAAGAACCCCAGCTACTATAGAACTAAAAGGATGTAGCTCCTTCGTAATAGCTCATGGATCGGGTGATCTGTTCTCAAGTTGATCCAATTGTATTTAAAGCTGGGCTTGTGGCAAGTAAAACAAAGAACAAAAACAAAAGAAAAATGCAGTCATTTTTAATGTGTCTTGGAAACGGACATTTTTGTGTCTTGGAAAGCAATGTGGCCATGCTAGTCGAATCTCATTACTATAATAGTTAACCAACGTTGGGAACTGAAACATGCATTGGAAACACCCCTGTGCAGACTTCCATAGCTAATGGAAATATGGTGTTCATATTCCTTTCTATATTATTCTTTGCTACAAAAGTTTTATGTTGGAGAAATGAATACCTCATTATATTCCTGTCAAAAACGCAATCTCATAAATAAAGGAATTTATATACAGATGATCATAAGGTTTAATGTACATGAGGGGATTCTCGGCAAGGCGGCAATGGGTATGAAGTTCGAGTAACATTCATGGGGGACAGATTCTGTCCAGGAGACTTCCTTGGGCTTGGAGGAACATGTACTCTCTTCTGCCCTGATTGAGAGTTTCGCGCTGCAGTTTTGGGGACTTCTATCTGCTCGAGGGTTTCTAAAACCTCTGTCATTGGCGGCCTTGCCTTGGCTTCCCGATCAAGGCATTTTAAAGCAAGAGTAGCAGCCATGTAGGCTCCTTTCTGTGGGTATTGACCCTCGAGCTTGGTGTCCATAATCCTAAATAGTCTTCTTTTGTCACCTAGATACGGTTTCGCCCAGTCTACAAGGTCCTGCTCGACACCGGCTTTTGTTCTATCAACAGCACGTCTTCCAGACAAAAGCTCAAGCAATACAACCCCAAAGCTATATACATCACTTTTGGCTGTCAACCGCCCTGTCAAATTTGAAAGCTTTTTAATTTGTAATTCGGGATAAAATAAGACGTTAAATAAGTTGGCTTCTGATATACACAATGAAGCAGTACAACAAAACAATCTGAACTTGAGGCACAGATTTTCCAGTTTTCAGAAGCAAGGATTAGAACTCAAAGAAAAATATTAACCCCACCGAACCCAAGAGCCAGAGTGACAAGCAATGCCAGACATTTGCAGTTTGAAAAAATAATTGGGAATCCTAACTCATTCGTTTAATTATCTTCCTAGTTTCTAAATAAGGAAGTATTGAATTCTTTTCTTTTTTATCTTTCAAAAAATCACATGTATTTAAATTTTTACTCATTTAAGAATTAGAAGTATAATTAGGAGAATGAATTAGAACATTCAATCATCAGTCTTATATTAAAGAGAACTAGAGAAGATACCAAATAATTGATCAGATTAATTACTAGACCCTCAAAAAAGGGGCATTCAATGATTTAAGACCACTAACCATGAAATATAGAAGCAACATAAAATACCAATAACAATTTATGAAAAGTTGAATCAGACCTGTTGCTACATATTCAGGTGCTGCATATCCACGAGTACCCATAACTTCAGTAGAGACATGAGTTCTATCTCCAGTAGGACCAGCCTTGGCTAAGCCAAAATCAGAGAGTTTTGCATTGAACTCCTGTAACGCAATGCATCATGATAAATTATTTTGCATAATAAAATAATGATGAAGAAATTATGACTCGAAGTCTATTCTAATTTGTCTTACAGCATCTAGTAGGATATTCGAAGCTTTAAAATCGCGGTATATGACTTGTGATTTGGCATTGTGAAGAAAAGTTAGACCTCTGGCAGCACCAATGGCCACTTTCATCCTAAGTGACCAAGAAAGTGGCTGTGGTCCTCCTGTCAAATATAACAAAACCATGAAACTACCATCCTAAGTTCAGATAGTGATCGGAATAAAAAAATAAAGATAAAACTAAAAACTAAAAAATTTGGCAACCACTAACACGGAACTGAATAAGAATTTTGACATAACATAATTGACTACAAAGGACATAATTTTTAAGGAGGGAGCAGTAGGTGTTTATTTCTTTCCACTTCTCTGAGTTGTTTTTCCTCCCCTTTTGTTAATGACTGTTTGAATAAAGAAATAGCCGAATAAATTGAAATTATTAGGGAAAAGTGTAATGGCTATGGTAACTTACTTCTAAACAGATGATTCTCTAAGCTCCCTTTGGGCATGAACTCATACACCAACAGCCGATCTTCCCCCTCCACGCAGTAACCAATTAGCTTAACCAGGTTATGATGGTGAAGTTGTCCCAGGTAATTAACTTCGGTCTACAAATTAATTAAAGGTTTCACTAATTAGACCAAGTGCATAATTGAAATAAATAAAAGCATGTTAATTGTATATACTATCCTATTTTGAAAGCAAGAACCTACCAACCACTCCTTATGACCTTGAAAACCTTCAGGCTTAAGTTTCTTGACAGCAACAACCATTCCTGATCCTGGTTTGGAAGCTGTAAAAGTGTGTTCATCAAGCCACCCCTTATAAACATAGCCAAATCCTCCCTCACCAAGGAGACTATCCGGACGAAAGTTCCTTGTGGCGCTCTTCAGTTCGAAGAATCACTGGTTCCATTGTGTGACAAGATGGATAAGCTTGAGGCCGCAGAGGAGCGACTCGCTTTCGAAATCCCTGGCGTTGTTGATGGAATTAAATTAGTCCTTCAATGAGACAATTTCACAAACAGATAGCAGGCACTATTATCATAGAGAGAGATTGATGAGATTGGGACAAGGGTGGTTACCAGAAGTGGAAGTCCTTGAACTGTGAGCAGCATCCACTTTTGCTGAGGAATCTAGGCAGTTACCCATTACTGTGCTATTAGCCGCCAACTGTTTAACTTCACGGACTCTGCAATGCTTGAAGAAAGAGGGAAATGATGAGTTGCTTTGAGGTAACAAGAAACAAATAATCAAGCTGAACAACAAGAAGAGAGACCCTCAAAAACAGGGAACATGTAACGAAAGTTCCTTCTGAGACACACAAAAAGGTGGACCCTCTTTTGTTGAAAACAAAATAACGTTGTGTGTGTTCACACTTGTCATTAATTTGCTTGGAAAAGGATGCGAGGAAATAAGGGGGTAACATTACATTCAATATTAAATTTAGGAAGATTTTCAAGTGTATCATCGTACTGGTGTATCAGTGATTTTTAACAGTTGATTTTAATTATATTTTGTTTATAATTAAGATCAACGGTTAAAAATCACTGAAACACTGATATAACAATACATTTGAAAAAAATTTTTAAATTTATAGTTTTTATCATATTATTTTCATTTAAAAATAACTGAATTCTTATTTTTATTTTAGTAATTCTTTTATTTTAAAACATTTTGATCCAATTTGTTTTGATTGTATAAAGAGAAATAAAAAAATTAAGTGAATAGTAGTTAACTCATGTGTCAATAAATAAGCACTACCATCGCTCGTGTTAATCTATCTGGGTACATAAGTTAAGAAATATATCGTTTCATTTAAAATTAGGCTAACATTAACTCTAAATATATAAATTAATTTATTAAATTTAAAAAATTTTAAAATTATAAAATTTAATTTCAATAGATTTATTAAATTAATTTTTTTACTAATAAAAATCTTAATATGTATTTTATAACATTTATTTTAAATAATATTTATTCATTTTGGTCTCTAAAAAATTTTGGAACGGACACTTTAGTCTCCAACTAAAATTAATTATTTGATTAGTTTTTAACAATTAACTCCATCAGTTATTTAGGTCTTTTGTTCCATCAATTCTAACGGAAGACAAAATAGTCTCTAGCAATTTTAACAGGGAAACAAAAGGCCCCTGATCTCTTCTGTTCGAAAATGACACCGTTCTCTTCCAATTTTCATCATATCTTATATAACCCTAACATTTATACTCTCGTTTTTCACCTTCAAAGTCTTCTTCTCCGTCTTTTCTTTCTTTCTCTTCAATTCCAAGATCAAGTCATGGTGTAACTGTTACGCGTATCACACCTATCTCAACATGTCATGAACCACACATACACTTTCCAAATCTCTGTGATTGGTATACCCACCTCTTTCCGTCTTCCGCACTTCACCCACTAGAAGCATCTACCTCCATGTCTTTGATAACAACATCACCTCTAATCCCGACAACGTCCACCACATCTCCAATATCAAGTTCCACAACTACTCCAAAGGTACGCTTTTTTTCACTCTCCGGTTAGAAATATAAATTGTTGGACATTAGAACATCATGAGAATATTCTCCTTCGACATCATATGCAAATTCTCATTTGAAATGGATCCTGAGTACTTCATTCATTTTCTCCCAGAATTCAAGCTGGCAAACAGTTTCGATCTCGCATCCAAGCTATCAGTACAGCGAGCAATGTCGTCATCGTCGCTCATATAAAAAATGAAGCGATTACTGAATATTGGTTCGAAGAAGATGAAGAAAGCAATCAAAGTGGTGGACAATGTGACCATAGAGATGATAAGACAGAGGGAGAGGGAGATGGCGACGGTGATGGATCTTAACAAATCGAACTTGCTGTCTAGATTCATGGGATCCATAAAAAATAACAAATACTTCAAAGACATAGTTATTTGTTTGTTGAGTATGAATTGGTTGAGAATAAGTTGGATATTTTTTCTTGTGAACATTGAAATTACAGATTGTGTATTGTGTAGTTTGAAGTTGCAAGTGTTAGAATATTAGGGTTATGCGAAATATGATAGGAATTAGGAAAAAATAATGTCGTTTCTAAATAGAAGGAGTCAGAGACTATTTTGTCCCCTATTAAAGTTGTCGAAAACTATTTTATTATCTATTAGAGTTAACGGAACTAGGGGTGCACAGACCCGGCCCGGCCCGAAGGTCCGGCCCGGTCCCGAACACTTTAGGAACTAATTTGGAGTGATTTCATCGGGTTTAAGGTCGGGTACGGGTCTCAAAAATAGACCCGGTCATTATTTCGGTTCGGGTCCGGGCCATAGCTCGGGTCACCCGAAGTCGGCCCGGTGGCCCGGTCATCATACACAATTATTATTTTGTGTTATTAGTGATGGATCATGACTATTCTTACGTGGAATTTAAGTATTGTAAACCTTAATATTTTGTGTTATTAGTCATTATAAGACTATAAGTTAATGTTTTATGTTTAGAATGCATAAGATTTTAGACTAATACATAAGATTGTGTTATTTGTATTGATTTAAATATTTGGTATTATTAGACAATATTAGTATTGATTGTGGTTATGCTTTAATATTGATTGTGGTTATGCTTTAATTTTGAAGAATGATTGGTTCTTGTTATATTTTTCTAAGTGAATTTTACCATGTTAACTAATGGTTGGAGCCTTGGAAATTTGAATATTTTTACATGCTAGTTTACAAGAAGGTATCAACGTAATGTAATGTTAACGGCCCGATTTTCACCCGGTATAATTGTGGCCCGAAAGTGTATTGGTTTCATCAGGTCTAGGGCCGGGTTCGGGTCTAATAAATAGACCCGGTGTATATTTCGGGTCGGGTCTGGGTTATATCAAACCCGGCTTCACCCGGTCCATGTGCACCCCTAAACGGAACAAAGAACCATTAAAATTAATTGAATAATTAATTTTAGTTGAAAATTAAAATGTTTAATCCAAAAAATTTTTGTAATCAAAGTAGATAAATAGACTATTTTAAACATGAAAAAAAAAATATTTTTTACTCAATAAGACACGGTCCATTTGAAACTTGAAAGAGACACGGGAAGCGCGTGGGGACTCTATTAATCTTCTCCAATGTC
The DNA here is from genome assembly GCF_000817695.3 of Arachis duranensis. NCBI lineage: Eukaryota > Viridiplantae > Streptophyta > Magnoliopsida > Fabales > Fabaceae > Arachis > Arachis duranensis. The sequence goes on from NC_029774.3 coordinate 126,242,413, forward strand.
CATACCCCCACTGCATTTACTTCGGTACCCCTAACCTAGTTCCAAACCGATTATGTCTCTTTCACAAAATAAATGAATAATTTACTGCAACACTAAGAGAAACATAGATAAGGGAACTGTGACGAAGAACCCAGTCATGCAATCACTCATCGTCATATCAGTTCTGCAACAATAAAAAGTGTTGAATTGACACTGCCTTCAAATGACTGATTCAAATTCAATTAGTTGAATAATTTTCTTTTTAATAGAAACAATTCATATTGGAATCGGCTTCTCTTTAAGGTTTACCATCAGTTTGAGTTATTTAATCTTGACATCACTCATCACGTATTCACATCACTCACTAATTTAAGAACTGAGAATAGTAGTACTGAGTTACAAGGAATAATAAATACTTATACCTTTTTTAGTTAGAAAATTATATTTATTATAAAGTTTAATTATTTTTAGTTCATATAATTTTATTAAATTTATAATTAAATATTTAAATTTTTTTAATTAAATTTTTACACTATTTTTAATTATATATAAAATTCTAATTATAAATTTAATAAAATTTATCAAATAATTAAACTTTATTATAATCGATCCAAAAACATCTAATTCTAGGTTGGACAAACTAAGGACAAAATGGTCAAAACAGATGATTATGATTCATGAATGAGTGGCTTGCGTCCAAAGGGAAGAAAAGTTTCGTAGTTTCTTGCGATAAAACGGTCAAAGAAAGCATCACAAGAAGAACAAGATGCCACCAAGTTGGCTAAGGAAAATGAAAATTAAAAAAAAAAAAAGAGTTTTGCTAGAGAATCAACTAGGGTCCAGTCAATTTCTACCAACTTTTTAATGGATTCGATTTCGAAACTTGACTTAACAAAAGTAAATTAATATACATAGATGTTTTTTCTGCTAAAAATTATAATTTTTTTTTCACATTAAATAGATGTTTTTTAATATATTTTTTGAATTTTTTGTATTAGTAATGTGAATATTTTTATTTTTTTAAGAATTAAATAAATTTTTTTAAATCTTATAGTTAGACATTTATTTTGTTAAATATTAAGATATTCCACCGCTCCTTCCGTAAACAACTCCTAATTGTACCTTGATTTCTTGCTGTTTAGTCCTTTGCTTTGTTGTAATTGAATCTCCCATTGGCTTTGAGTTTGATAGAGGTTGTTTCTTCGGAGTCAATGGAATAAATTTACCTGATTTTTGTCTTGCAATATCAACTATCTGCTGCCCTGCCTTGGATTTTAAGTCCCTTTCTATAGCTTTGTTATCTTCATCATATTTGTTTTGGATTACCATTTACTGGTTAACATCCACATCGATTTTCATTGTTTTTATGTCTGAAAATATTACAGCGGTTGACTTAATTTTTTCATCATCCACAGCAATGTTCTTCACTGCATGAGGATCTAAATACATGCTCTCATCAAGCTTGTATTTCACATTATCAATAGAAATGTCTTTCACTTCATTAATACCAAAATCTATCTCATCGAACCGTTTTTAAAGCCCATCATCTGGCGTACAATCCTAAAAGCTGTGAGAATCCAACTCCCCCTTTCAAACCTCTTTATGTTTTCTATCAAAGACAGCACTGTCATTAAAGCATGAGAATCATACTCATCTTTGCCTTCCTGTCCATCAATTATATTGCTAAAGTTCTCTTCCACTTCATAAAACTCCTCAGGTGAAGCACTTTTAGTGGAGGCACTTTCAGTTTCATTTGCATCATCATTCACTACGACTGTGGTTAAATCGGGTAGAACAGTATCAGCATCCAAAAAAAACACCTAAAACAGTTTGGCGTACAAAGAGTGGTGTTCCAAAAGAATCGGCTAAGAACAAAATCGTCTTCATGCATGATTTTATTTCTTTGGCGGCGAATTTCTTGAGAGAAAATTTGTGTATATTATTGTTCAGATGTGTAGGTTAATATAAAACAAAAGGAGAAAATTTTTATAATTTTTTATTAGATTTAATTAATTCATTTTTAATTATTTAAATTTTAAATTTAAAAAATTTAAAATTAATTATTAATAATTATAATTAATTAAATTGTTCACTTTTTGGTTGGTCAGACATTTAGTTCTCTATACTTTTCCTTTTAGAAATGAAAAAAAAAATTGTATGTAATCTAGTATAATGGTTAGTTAGTGTGTTTTTTTCTAATATAAATTTTTATTTAATTTTTAATTTTAATTAACGAATCAGACCTCAAATTTAAAGAATAATAAAATTTATAGAAAAATCTAACTATCATATTTCATGGTGCATAAATCAGAGGATTTAATTTGTGTTGAAAGAAATTTTTTATTTCACTATAAAATAAATCAGAAGATCCGATTAGCACACTTAAAAAAATTTTAATACTAAAATATAAATTGAAGAGACAGATTTATATGTTCAAAAAATAAATATGAGAGTAGATTTGTATGTTTAAAAAAAAACTAAAAACGAAAGTAACAAGTCTAAAGTCTCCACATAAATATAGAGCAACTTTTTTAACACGTGAGGAGTCCTAAAAATTCCACTATAAATAGAGAGTTGGTTTCGAGGGTAGGGTCATGATAAGAGCAATAACAGTAATAAGTGTTTGTTTAATTTATAAGAAAAATACTGCTCCAAAAATTGTATTTCAATGGCTCCAGTGCATATTATTTCTAATATTATATAAAATAATTATTATTTTTATAAATCGTACAAATAATTATTTAGAAAATAAATATTATATTATAGAATTTTATAAAAATATTTTACATATCAATATATCAAAATTAAATTTTTATATTATGTATTATTATTAGAATCTAGAGATATACTTGCCCACAAGTACTAATTAATACGTGTTATTCATTTATTCCAATTTTCTAATGTGAAAGGGACAATTTGACAGAAAGAAGAAAAAAAAAGGAAAAAATGCAAAACAGTAGCATAGCAGGATATTTTCTTTTTAACCAAAATGGACT
>NC_029774.3:126245464-126255211 GCF_000817695.3 Arachis duranensis
TGACTGCCATTTAAATGTTCTGTCTTCTAGTCACCAAAAAAAAAGTTATGTCTTCTGTGTTCGTCTTCTTTTCGTTAATTATACGCTTGTTGGCTGACTTCACTTTTTATTTCTCTTATTTTCTCTCCTTGGCCGAATCATTGTAATAATGAGCTTATTAAAATTTAAAAGTTACTCTGAAAAAAAAAATAACAGCTTATTAAAAATAAAAAATAAGGGTACATGACCATTTGAAAAATGAACCTGTAGTTTTTAAAAGATTAAAGTTTTGTGACAAAATTCAAGTATATTTTTTGATATTATATTGCTAATATAATATTTATTTTATATTTTGTGATAATTGTATATTAATTTAATTTAATATTAAATTAAATTTTTATTATAATTGATTGCATGTTAATCTATAAATAGACTCTTCGTTGGATATTAAACATTTAATATACAATTCATTATGAATTTTAAGATAGTTAATCAAAATGGTGTTGGACTAACGTGTAAGAGTGACAATAGATAAAATAAGATAGGTTTAATCTTTACTCTAATCTTATTTATGAGTTTAAACTCTTAAATTTGAATCTATCGGTATATTAAATATCTCAATATAATTTATTCTATTATATAAAAATTAGATTTCTGCATTTAATAATAAAATTGATGTGATATATTTTTAAAAATGTTTTCCGATTTATTTATTTTAACTCATTAAATACAAGTTATTACGATGAACTAACTATATCAACTAATTGATTTAATTAGATATTTAAATATCATATAATTTATTATAATTTATATCAATTTAATTTGATAGTATTTCCTAATTTACTTTAATATTGTGTTAGCATTTTTTAATTTATTTATTTTAATTTATTAAACCAAATTTATTGTATGTACTAATTAATTAATTTGATTAATTTATTAGTCATTAAAATAATTAATCTATGAATAAAATAGGCAATTGAGATATTTTTAACTAATAATTAAATCAAATAATACATATTGAGCAAAATTCAAATAATGTGCATTTAAGGACTAAATTAAAACAAGATAATTTCTTACTTATTCAAGTTGAGTGAATAAACACAAATTAAGTTGGTTAGATAATTATAGTTGTCTGGTCTACTATATATAAATGACCACACAAAATTATAAGAATCGTAATTTTTTTCGCTCTTACTATTTTAACTCTTCTTTTTTTCTTTTATTTTTTCTTTATGTATAATTTCTTTTATGTATAAATGGACCCAAAATAGAAAATACGGATGAGTGTTTATTGATTATTTGTTTGATGAATATATCTCAATTTATGTATTTTACTACTGTGGATAGAAATTGACCTGTAACAATTCAAAGTGGCCAATGTATTTTTTTATAGTATTAGATAGAAGAATATTTGTTAAAATGAATATACTCATTGTAATAATTTTTTTCAATTGTTATATTTTTATGTCAGTCGTGTAAATTTTTTGAAGGCACAAGATAATAAAATAAGTTGACTTTAATATCATTAAAAGCTAAATTTAATGGTTCAAATAAGCACCACTAATTATGTTTAAAAAAGTAATTTTGTAATAATAATATGATTTACATATTAATTTTTCGAATAAATTAATTTCAAAATATAGAAATTAGACTCAATTATGCTAAAATTTTAAAGGTAATATAGAATTTGACAACAGAATTAACATTAATTAAGGAAATAAATTTATTTATGGCTATTTCCTAATTATAAATAATAACAAGACTTATAAAAAAATGTTAATGTCATCTTCTTATTAATAAAATCATAATATTAGGTAGTTGGTAGTTTCATAGGCGCAAATTATTAAGTAATTACGTAAAATATAGCAATGAACAAGCAATAAGGATTCAGACAAAATCTATTATATAATACTGATAAATTAACTATATCAACTAATTGATTTGATTAGATATTTAAATATCACATAATTTATTATAATTTATATCAATTTGATTTGGTAGTATTTTTTAGTTTATTTCTTTTAATGTTCTGTTAGTATTTTTTAATTTATTAAACCAAATTAATTATAATAATTATCTGTGATTAATTAATTAATCATTAAAATAATAAATTTATGAATAAATCTCGAGATATCTTTTACTAATAAGTAAATCAAATCAAACGATATTTATTGAGCTAAATTTAAATAATGTGAATTAATGACTAAACTAAAATAATATGATTTTTTACTTATTCAAATTGAATGCAATAAATAAAATTAATTTTATTAGATAATCATGGTCTTTTGGTCTTCTATATATAGATAGCCACACAAAATTATAAAAATCATCATTTTTATAGCTTTTGCTGTTTCAGCTCTTTTTTTTATGTATAAATGTACTCAAAATGAGAAGGTATGGATGAGTGTTTCATTAATTATTTGTTTGACAAATATTATAGTCTGAAATATTACGGGAACAAATATTAAAGCTTCCTCAATACTAACAGTCGTAGTGTATGATAGGTATTCTATAACATTTTTGGATTTGATTATTTCTTTATTATTATATGTTGTTCTGTTTAAATTATGCTAAAAAAAACATGATAATCATCATCTTATCATGGTAGTATAAAAGTTGTAAGTATTATATTTATTTTATAAGCTCTTAAATCTCATGTCCTTGATGGATATTTGTGACTAAATAATTATTAAAAAATTGGTTTAATATCTATTTTATATTCTATTTAAATTATAATAGTGAGTAACTATTTTTTTTCAAAATAAATAATGCAATTTTTCATTAAAACAACGTTTAAATAATTGTGAAATTAGATTATATCACATATGATGATAAATATTTTGACATTAGATCTACTATAAAAAAATTTTTAGAAATATTATATTGTATTATATAATTTAGTTATATTTTTCTTATCTTCGATCTATATTATTTAGATTGGTATATTTCTAAAAAGGGTTATTTAATTTTTTTTAAATTATTAAATCAAATAAGTTACAAACTAATTAATTAGGTTGATTAAATATCTAGATATCTTATAATTTAATTTATATAGATACATGATTTTTACAGTTTATTATTTATTGTAATAAATTTTAGAAATAATTTTTACAAGTTATAATTTATTTTTTTATCTGCATATCAACTTTTAAGAATATTTTTTTTAATTTTGTATTTATAAATAAAACTTTTTTTATACTTTAATATATGAATTTTTTTATGAACTTTTTTATTGTGAAATTCACTTTAACAAAAATAAATTAATTTATGAAAATTTAAACTTGAGCGCTTGTTATGGTTAAACTCAAATTTTAATTTATTTTGTCATGTTATTATATAAATATTAAATTCTTTGATTAAACACTTATTTGATTATGAAATGATATTATATGTTACCTTCATATTGGCAATTAAATTTCAGTTACTACACAAATATTATATTTTAGGTAATTGTATATTTTTTGTTATTTTAAAAATTTATATAATTTTAAGATCATTTAATTATGTTTATTTTTTTAAAAAGCATTGTCATTATTGGAGAGTAACTAATGTTTGTGATAATCTAAAATTGAGAAATAAAAATACAAAATATTAACATACTGAATTTTCGAAGTATAAATCTTAAAGTAAATATATATAATTATAATTAATTATCATAATTAAAAGTCTTTATTTTATTTCAATTTGTTCATGACATGTTTATCTTAAATTTTATTTCTTTATTAATTATTATTTTTTTGTACATTTAATTGTCATTAATTTATATAAATTAAAATATATAACTTAAAAAAATAGATACATGTCTAAAAAATAAAAAATAATCTTTTTGTTAATAAAAAAATTAATGTCGCTTTAGCTTTATTGTTCAATAAAACAAACAAATTTCATAGGATTTAATTTATATAAATACCAAACTTTTTTTCTGGTAAAAAAGCGCTACAAAAGCTTTCTAATGTGCAAATAATAGATTTTGCAAAACTTTCTTGATGAGATGCTTGATAATGGTCAAATTCTTGAATTTATGTATTTGCAATTATATTATCTGATTTGACCAAAACTAAATAAACATTAAATTATTTAATCAATAATAAAATAAATAAATTTAATTTGAATTATTATCTTATTATTTTCTATATCTAGGAATCAAAATGTGCTTTTATGTATTTTGATTAATAATTCTTAAAAAAGTTACTATTTTATTTATTAATATTTTAAAATTTTTATAATATTTTCATAAAACTTAATTAATAGGTTCTTTTTCACAATATTTTTTGTTATTTTTTTAACAAAAATATATCTTAATTTTTGTCTTTCATCTTTTATATTTATTAATTATACTATTTTTTTACAGTGTATTTTTTATCAACTACATACATTATTTTTTTGTCTTTTTTTTTTACTTTTTTTAAATTATTTTATTACCTTATTTTTAATTATTTATTTTACTTTCACTCATATGTTTATTGTATTTCACTTCATCTTAGTTTCAATTTTATAGTTAACTTTCAATTATATAAAATTCAATAGTTATTTTCAAAAATGCTTAAATATATTATCTATTATATATAATCATTATAATAAACAAATAAATATAAATTAAATATATAATTTAATTTTAATTTAAACTAAAAACTAAATGAATTGACAGAAAATAGCAACCAATTTTGTTTTTAATTTCTCTATATTTTATTTAAAGGTAAAAATCTCTCTATAATCACTAACATCGCCGATAACAAAATTATAAATCTCTATAAAATAAAAATATAACATAAATAACATATATATAATTTTAAAGTTATTAATCATAAATTATGAACAAATTTAAAAAAAATCTTATGGATCAATATGTAATTTTTTAATATTTTTATTTTTATTTTTATTTTCTAAAATTTTTTAGATTTATCAACATTTAAGTTGTTTATACATCACTTTTCAAAATATTATGATTTCACAAGTTATAATATGTGGGATAAATCACCTTTATAAACCATTTGCATATTAATTTTACGTATATCCCTCAAAATAAAAAAGGCTACGTGCATGTCTCAATTTACATATCTATGTAATCAAATTTATGGAGTTTGAATTATGTGTTTTTGTAATAAATCGAATCTATAAGATTCGAATTACTTTGTTGCTATCTATGCTACTAAATCGAATGAAGGAGATTCAATTTATAACGAGCTGGATTGCTACTAAATGAGTATAAATCAAACCTTATTACTTCGATTTAGCATGGATCATATAAATCGAAATTTATAGATTTGATTTAGTAGGGGATGGCATAATTTGAATTTTTTGAATTCAATTTATTTTCGAATCACAATGTCAAGTAATTCGAATTTATTAAATTCGATTTATATAGAAATATAAATGGAGACAACTAGGTAATGATTTTGGGTTTGGGGGATTCAGATAATTTTAGGGTGGCTTTAGTTTATCAATGTAAATGAACCTAATATGTGATATTAGTTATTGTTATGTATATGAAAAATGTGACTTATTTATGCATTGTTTAAATTAAAAGAATTTGTAGAAAAATAAAATGTTGGAGAAGAAAATAGATAAAAAAATAAATTTTTCATTATTTGGATCAACAAAAAAATTGAATGAAAAACATAAAAGTATATGTGGAGCTCATGTAATTTTTTTTTAAGTTGCGAAAAAAATGATGCAGAAGTGCAAGCATGGGTAAAAATACAGAATTATAATTTGAATAATAATTTATATATAATATATAAAAACATTAATATAATTTTACTCTATTATAATTTTTTCTCTTCTTACTTTTTCTTCCATCCAAGCAAAAGAAAATGTTGCCTCTAATTTCTTTCCATTCATTTTCTCTTCATCTAAACAACACACAAAAAAATATACTTTTCTTTTTATTTTCTTTCCTCTCATTTTCTTTCTTTTTATTTTCTTTCCTCTTATTTTCTACTCTATATCCAAACAATAGTTTAGTATTTATCCATTTATTTTTTATTAATATTGTCATAACAAGGATACATGTGACTTTATAAAAATGATATAACCTAAACTTTGATTATCTAAGAATTTATTGAGTGGTTAGAATAGCTCCACGTTACGAACCAATGAATGCTAGCAACAGGGATGATCACAAAGACAGTCAAAACGGATATTTGCAGAAATTACTCGCATTTTGGGGCTAGATGAGGACTCGTAAAATCTTCACGACCTGCCACACGAAAATAAATGGGAACTAGGGGTGGTAAACGGGCCAAAACCCATCGGGCTGGCCTGCATAATCCACCAAAAAAGGCAGGTTGGACTGAAAATTTGAGACCGCCAAACTTAAAAAGTCTGCCTACCCCGCACTGCTTAATCCATGGGATTTGGCGGGTTTCGCAGGACGGGGAAAGCTTTCCCACTGGGTCAAGCTTTTATTTTGTCAAGGCCATTTTTTTTTCAAATTTTTATGATGTTATTGATCTACAAGAGGATGAAGATGATAAATGAAGATGTTCTAAGTTATATTTTGGATTATACTTTATGTTTGATTGATTATAAACTTGACGATGTTTAATTATATATTTTGGATAATATTTATTTTATTTTGGACAATGTTGATTTTATTATTTTGTTTCAAAAAATTTGGTTTATAATTATGTTTATTACATATTTAGAATTATAAAAATTTTAATGTGTGTAAATTTAAAAATTATAATTTTTTTATGTTTTTAGAAATTATAAATTTATTAAAATTATTGTGAAATAATATATATTGTTTAATATGTAATGGTTTATAAAAAAAAGGAGAGCCCACCAACCCGCCAGCCTATCAGTAGGTAGGACGGGGGAGAAATTCAAGACCGCCTTACTAGATGGGGCGGGACGGGCTAGCCCACCAGATAGCGGACTTTTGGCGAGACAAGGCAGGCTTTCCCATTTGCCACCCCTAATGGGGATATGGACATAAGTACCCGCCTCATAGAACCTATTAAATATACGCGAATATAAAATTATTAATTTATTCTAATTCATATATACATCAATTCATTTCTTGAATTTAGTAACCCTAATTTTTGCCTCCAATTCGAATTTTTTCTTTTTCTTTCAGATTCATTCTCAACCTCGATCCTCTCTCTTTAACTCATTTTCTCTAACTCTCAAGTCCGTCACTATGTTGCTCAGTATCGTCCTAAAAAATTATGTTATGTTATTATGTTGGAATATATTTTTATATTTTTTCCTTTTAAAATGTTATTTTTTATAACGAATATGTTATAAATTGTGTTTAATTATACTGAATGGATTATTTTATGATTATTATATTATATCAAAAGTTTTCAAAGAATATTCGTAGATACTCGAGGAGATCTGCGTTCCCTAAGGGGTAATTAAATAGAAACTTGCAATGACGGAGAAATAATAGGACATTTTTTTAAATAGGAGTGAAGGATAGAAAGGGCTTCTCATGCTCCCCCGAGTACTCATTACCGTATCTAACTAGTAACAGAGATCCAATCTGAATCGATTTAAGAGAGGACGCGTGGACTTCATTTGCACTGGGCTTTTAAGGTAATGAACTGCTAAGTCAGATTTGGGACCCTAACAATGAATTTTAGTTAATCTTGCTTGCATTGAGGTCTTACTAGACCTAAATATATTTTGAATTAATATTTTGAGTCATTGTTATAGCAAATACTATACTATTTAATTTTATAACACTTAGTATATGTAAAAGTTAGATATATTTATAAGACATTTTTTAATTCAAATTTAAAAAATTAATTATCTCTTTTTTAGTTTTAAATATTATTTTTTAATGTAACAAAAAAGTAAAAATAACAATAATCACTCACATAATTAAAATAGATAATTTTAACGTATACATGACATTATATATATCAAGGATTATTATATATGATATATATTTTTTTTTGTAATGACTATTTATATAATTTATTGAACAATTTTTCCATCTTAATATTTAATAAATTTAACATATAAAATAAGTAACTTAAGTCATCATCTAGGACAATAAGTATAATAGTACAAATACTTATTTATTTATTAGTAGCAAAAAAATATATAAATAATATAAATTGATATTTTTTATTATAAAAGTAATAATAAAGGTTATTGATTAAGTTAATTACATAATTAAAAAATGATGAAGAATTTCTTAAATAATAATAAAAAATAAGATCATTATTTTTATATATTATAAAGTTCATGAAAAAATTTTGGATAATAAATCAATTCTCAATAAATTATATATTAATTCTGTCAAAAAAAATAAATAATCAATATATTGAATATTATTCTTTACGTATTAATATAATATATATTATCGATTATTAAATTTATTGAAATTAAAAAAAGATGAGTTGTTAATCAATTCTAAATTTAAATTTAAATTTGAGTAAGAAAATAAAAAATATTTTAAATTTTATCTTACTAACCAGAATTAATTTTAAGATAAGAAATTACTTTGTACATTATATATATTGTAGGACAGTATAATTATTTGTTATTTTTTTAATGATAAATATTGTCAAATAAAATGGTTTAAGAAATTAGAAGAAAATATATTTACAAGTTTAGAAAATATTAATTTATTTTTCAATAGAATAAATTATATATCGAATAATAAAAGTTGTTATAGGTTTCTTTTCACACTAACTAATACTCAACGATGGTGTTTCGGTACACCATGTTACTAAGAAATATTAATCGATCTAATAACATTTGTAATGATATAAGTTTATCAATTTGAAAATTTAAAAATTATTTCATAAAATGTGAAGTTTTAACAAGTAAACAATGTTAATCATATTGTTTTGACTTCAAGAATGAATATAATACTAATAAATAAAATTATTTTAAGTAAATTTTAACAAAGACAAAAGTCCATAAGTACTGCTATTAAGGAAAAATTAATCTATTTTAAAGTCAAATACAATTTTTTTTACCAATTTTCTAACTCGGCAAATAGATGACTAATCCACCACATATTGATGCTCTATTTATTAAGGGTCTGTTGCTAACTAATGGATTGTTATACACACAATGCAAGATTCGAACTCTAAATACTTACTTAAGCAGACAAATGAGATGATTATTCAACCAATTTAAAATAATTAAAATGAATATTAATTATTTTTAATATTTTTAAGTTGTAAAGTATTTATAATAATAATTACTATAGATATTTTTCATTTAAATTTAAAAAAATTATATAATTTTATGTATTATTCCATACAAGGCACGAGAATATACACTAGTTCAATTTTAAAAAATAAATTTATTTTAATTCAAATACAATATTTAATCATTTTATATTTTATAATATTAGCTATTATTTATGTATGATTAGCAAATTAAATCACTTGTTTTCTGACAATAAGTATTTGTGAAAAAAATTGAGTTCAAATGTTTACTCATTTATATATTATATATACATATTTAGATTATATTAAAGTTGCAAATTGGATGTTAGGTATTCGAATAAAATTTGTTCGACGCTTAATTCAATTCTCCTAATTGTAATTGGGTTACCAATTTGCTACGACAAAATTAGAATAGATTGGATACAAATTATGTTGCCAATCCTATTTAGCCACTAACCGCTGAAATAGAAAAAGAAAAGAAATAGAGAAAAAAAAAACAGAAAAAAAAATTGAGTAAAAGTTTTATTTTTTTTAGATATGTTTAGATGAATAAAAAATAAAAAATAATATATAATATTATAAAAATAATTTTATTTTTATATATTTTAAAATATATTAAAAAATAAAAAAC
>NC_029774.3:126255268-126255631 GCF_000817695.3 Arachis duranensis
CGTACAATTTTTTTCCATCTAATATCAAAAGAAAAAATTTAGTAAATTCTAATTCTTTTATACTATTCACTATTTTTCTTATTCAATCAAATAAAAAAATATTTTTTTAATTTCTTTTTTTTCGACTTCCTTTCTCTTATTTTCACGTCAATCAAACACCTCCAAAATGTATAACTTTTGATTACGGATAGAAGTGAGTCGAATTGAGTTGAGTTAGACCAAGTTTAAGCTCGTCTCACAAAAATTAAGCTTGGCTCATGGTTCGACTCATTAACAATCGAGACTATTTTGTAAGTTCAAATTCGATTAAACGAAAGTTTACGAGTTGGCTCAAACTCACGAACTGGTTCAAATAATAGGAAC